>NW_015173710.1:77718-77955 GCF_001447785.1 Gekko japonicus | reverse complement strand
GTTTGGATAAGATTGGGGTTTTGCCAGTCTTCAAACCCTTCAGTAGCTAAAGCTGTGGAAGGAGATGCAAGGTTTGGAAAAAGTTTACAAACAAAGCAATAAATCCGGCCTTTTGAGGGAGAATATACAAGCTACTCTCAGCTATATGTTTCCCCATTTGCTTTTGTTGAATAAAAAAGAGCAAAACCTGGACTGCTTTTTGTACACTCGCTTGGAATTTGAAAATGGTCCACAATG
>NW_015173710.1:70795-77309 GCF_001447785.1 Gekko japonicus | reverse complement strand
CATTACCGTAGCATTTTCAAGTCTCTGTCTCTTGCACTTGCTAGCACCACTTTCAAATCTTTTACTCATGCTCAGATTAGAATCTAAAAATAAAAAGTAAAATTAATCTTCAACTGGATAAACTGATCAGAGGTCCATCAGTGGCTATTGGCATAAGGAATAGATATTTGCTACTGAAGGGTTACAGAATTCAGTTTTCCACTGTGGTGAAACGGGCACCCACCCTCAGCCATGGGGGACTGAGTAGCTGGTTTGTGGCTCATGAGCCCCGTTTTTGCCTTCCCACCTCCTTGGTGGGCTTCTGTCACTCTTCAGTAGCTGCCACCACTCACTGACTTCCCTATGGCTTTCTTGAGGGGCAGTGAGACCCCTCTGGCTGACTCCTGAGGTTTGGAGATTAAAACCCCTAACTTTGAGTTTCTCTTGGAGGGTTGGCACCTGCACCTGCCCATTTTGGGGCTTTTTCCCTCCCGAGACCCTTCTTAAGGCACTGGTAGTGGGCAGAGCAGGGGAGACTCCATGGTCAGAGCACCAGACTGTGGTTTTAAACAAAGAACAAAGATTTTATTGACTATTTACAAGTAACAGGATTTTAAACACAAAAAGGCACTTTAAATCAAACACAGAAAGAAAAACACCACCAGGCACAAATAAAATAAAACAAAATGCAGTTCCTATGTCCCTGAACTGATTCCTATACTTATTTCCCCTCGGGATGAGGTTCAGTTACCAACCTGCAGCCTGGCCTCCTGCTTTCTACAGGTAGTTCTGGATCCCTCCAAGGATCCCTTCCCACTGCTGCCTTCCATGATCCTCAAGGCCTCTCTCTGCCTTTGGGCAATCTGCAGCAAGAGCCTCCTGGCCCTTCTGAGGGTTGCAAGATGACTCTCCCCTCCCAGGCTGGCTGGAGCATTTATATCCTCTGACTCCACCCCCTGGATTTCCTGCACTTTTTGGCCATAGATGCATCTGGGATTTGTAGACCTACCCTGGCGTTTTGCCCTACTTCCCAGGGTGGGTGGCCATTTTAACTACCTAAACTAAAGCAAACACAAGATGGAGTCTATTCTGTCACATCCAACAAGCCAACCCTATAGCACAACATCATTTTCCAATCTAAACATTTTCAAAAGTTTATAAACTCCCAAAATTACCCAAAGGATTCAAAATAATTTTCTCCAAGAGACATACAGTTAGGAGGCTTGAAAATGATGCAAAAACATAGGTTAATAAGTAACTATAATTTCTCATCTAATAATTCCAGCAGCAGCAAACACCAGGCTCCCATCCAACAAAAAATACTAGCCATTTAAAAGAGCCAACTGCCAAAAAATGTTATATAAAATAAATATGTAAAACTTTGATTAGATTCTGCAATGGCTTTAGAACAATTAATCTACTATTAATGTATGAAGCAGTATTGTTTGGATTTATTGGCATGACAATTGACACCATCAATATTTCTTTTCATATCCAAGAAGTTCTGAGAAAGGGGTTGCAAGTGCATGCTGCAGGCACTGACAGGGCTCTGTGAAGTGTGAAAGATAGACTTCCCTGACTGGGAGGGGTGAGGCCAGTGCCAGTCACATGTGCTTGCTCTGTTCAAGCCAAGGAGGAGGGAAGAAATGGAAGGGACTTGGGAGAGCTTGCTTGCCTGGTCTATCTGTCCCAGCCAGCCCCCCACTTGCACTCTCTCACTGATTAAAGTGCAGCACATACCACTACTGACCTGACCCTTGAGCTGGGGAAGGCTGTGTAGTTAGTTGTTGACTCTGGGCTGCTGGCTCTGGAGTCCTGGAGTCTGTACTCTGAATAGTGGCACCAGGGATCTAGAAGGGGCAGGGCTTGTCTAAACTGCCCAACCCCTGCACAGTCTCAGGGCTGGCCTTAAGGCATTTGGAGCAATTTGGGCAAATTGGGCCCCACGCTTCGCTCCTAAGGCGGCCCCCACACCAGGGCAATCTAGATGGATTTTATTTATATCTCTAAGACTCTGCAGACTTGTGCTGTGAACTGGGGCCCCACAAAAAATTTTCCAGTTGGGCCCCAGAGTTTCAAATTGGGCCCCACTGGCTGGCCCTGAGTCTCATAGTTGCTGGGGCCAAGTTGCCCTACCCTTGCATGAAGTCTTGGGTTTGCAATTTTGGGAGAGGGGCGACTGCCCACTGTGGGGGGGGCAGGGCTGTGGAGGCCCTAGGCTGCAGCCTACTTAGCCTATACATAAATCCGACACTGATGGTAAGTCATACCATAACATTTTGCAATCATTTATGCTCAGTGAACATGTCTTCCAAATCCTCTCTAAAGTGATAAGATCTGAGATCTACTTCATCCTGAATTCTCTATGGGCCAGTTAGACTAATAAGCACCTACTTTTCTGGATTCTTTCACAAGGACCTTGGAAGCATGAAGAGTCACTGCCCAGCTTGCAGCTAAGAAGCACTGGGATGCCCCTTTGTTAGTACTCTGGATCAGACGGTGTGGTCTTTTTCGACTACGAATCAATATCTTTCTATTTGATTAACTTTATCATGCAAATCATGGTGACTATGAGTAAAGTATTTATTTTCTCTCCTTTCTCAGACGTGCGTATGAAAGTATCAGTTCATATAAACAGTGCCTGATGTGAACATTTCTCAACTGTAACCACAGTGGCCTTCTGTACCCTGGGGGCCAGCAACTAGTATGAACCAGTCTTATCTATGGTCATGACACACAAATACATTAAGAAAAAGGCTAACTGTGGTAAACCCCCTCCCATACACACACAAACGATTCTGTTACCAATTATGAACCTTAAAGATTAAAAGAAGACCATGCCAGGGAGCTCACACCATCAACTTCTGAAGAGACCAACAATGGCCTGAAGGAGTCCAGCTGAAGTAGCCACTCCCTCACCTTACAATGGGCTACTAGCATTGAAGGACCTCTGTGCCCTGAAAGGAAGACAGGGGAGAAGTTCCCAAGGATTCCCAATCATTGGCAGCCAAAGGGACAGTCAGTGGTCTTGAGTTCATCCTTAAATCTTAACCTCTTGAACGTCTTGACAGAAAGGTGATATATCACTATAAAGTAAATACAATAATTAATATGGGTAGAAGGTTTTCAAAAAGATCATCTGAAGTCCTGACTGAAAGGCAGGACAATCCATTTCCAAGAGTTCCACAAAGCAACCCTCAGAGCTAGTCACTGAATCGGAGACCCTTTTTTGCCTTAAAATGCACATGTATTTCTGACAGACACAATAATGCACATTAAGTCAATCATGCATATTCTTGAAGTGCCTTTGGAGAACCTATTTTCCCAAAAGGATCATAGCAACTGAACAACATTATCATATTGTGTAATAAAAGTTTTGTATTTTATCTACAAGTTCTGTATTTCCATTCCTGCAGCATATGCGTTCCACAAGTGACCACTATTACATACTGTACTTCAAAGACTGTTAACAGCTTGAGTGGGAGATTGGTAGCTATCATAGCAATAGACAGCCACCAGTCAAAGAAAATGTATAACATTTGAAAAAGTATGGTACAAAAAGAACCGAATAGAGAATTGCACTGAAGAACTAAGCTAAAATCTAAAAAAAAAGAGAAGTCAAAGTTGGAAACAATATCTTCTATTTCATATCTCTGCTTGCGAGCTTTAGTTCACCCCTTTTTTCTTTGAAGTGCCAATTGAAATCAGTAGCACTTACTTCCAAGTAAATGCATTTAGGATAAAGGCCTCAGGTTATGCATACTAGACTTCCACTTGGGAAATAACTCTAGTATGCCTACTAGATAAATGTAAACAGTTACTCTAAAGATTTTTAAAAAAAAAAACAGATTAATGTAATTGCTGAAGATCTCATTCTACTCCCCCCTTTAGTTACTATGTAACCATAAATTTTAATTGAATCAACAGGCCCAACAATCAATAACCCATGCTCTTCTTGGCCATATAAGTAGGCATCTTCAACATGACCTTACCTTAAAAATTCCATGTTACTCTACAGACATTTCACACTCTATAGTGAAATATATGCAAAAAAGGAGAATGGATTTGGGTGAGCTTCCTTTACAGGCAGCCATATACAGCTACCAAACCTCCAGGCAGATATGGTGTACCATGAAGAAAATCACTATTTACAAGGCTTCCTCATAATATGAATATATGCATCTCTTTACTCATATATAAACATACATTCAGAGAAATCACAGTGCAAGAAGCAACCCTCAAGCTTTGTTGTTGTTGTTCAGTCGCACAGTTGAGTCCGACTCTTTGCGACACCATGGACAAGATCTCGCCAGGTCCTCCTGTTTTCTGCCGTCGTCTGAAGTTTGCTCAATTTCGTGTTCGTTGCATCTATGACACTGTCTAACCATCTCATCCTTTGCCGTCCCCATCTTCTTTGACCTTCAATCTTTCCCAGCATCAGGGTCTTCTCCAGTGAGTGCTCCCTTCTCATTTGGTGGCCAAAGTCTTTGAGCTTCAGTTTCATTATCTGGCCTTCCAGGGAACAGTCAGGGTTGATTTATTTTAGAATTGACTGATTTGATCTTCTTGCAGTCCAAGGGACTCTCAAGAGTCTTCTCCAGCACCATAGTTCAAAAGAATCTATTCTTCGGCGCTTGGCCTTCCTTATAGTCCAACTCTCGCAGCCATACATGACTACTGGGAATACCATTGCTTTGACCATGCGGACTTTTGTTGGCAGGGTGATGTCTCTACTTTTTATCATGCTGTTTAGGTTCGCCATCGCTTTCCTCCAAAGGAGCAGGCATCTTTTAATTTCATGGCTGCTGTCACAGTCTGCGGTGATCTGGGCTCCCAGGAACGTGACAGTCCTTTAATTGACCTTAGCTTGTGAAATCCAAATTAAACAAGCCTCACAAGTGCAAAGGAGTTTACAATTTATATTTTATCCTCTTCCTGCATAACATTATATAGGTAACATTGGAGGACATAACAAGACAAAATTCAATTTAAGCCATCTGCTGCTTCAAAACCACACAAAGCTGTAATCAGAAATTTGTGGCATTGTCCCACCCTGATTTATTACAACTTTCAGGGGGTAGCTATGCCACCATACCCAAACAGCAATGTTAGTACATATCCTCATGGTATTGCCCTGCATAGAGCTTATAATGATTTATGAACCATAATCAATAAGTCGACTGTGCAATAAGTGTGCCAAGGGAAATGGTGTTGGGTAGTTCCGCCATGGGGCTCTTTTTCCTGACTCTGGAATGTGTAATGCTCTGCAGCTGCATCTTGCTTCTGCCTCTTATCTAATCGTTGGCCTTGAGCATGCATCACTTTGGCGCGAAACCTCTGTTGCCTCCCCGCTCACCTCTGAACTGCATTAATTGCTTATTGGCTCCTAAGTGTCAGGGGGTGTTGTATGAACCCACTATAATTACTATTGCCATTTTGTATGTCTCATTCCTGACTCAAAGAGTGGATCCATGGGTTACTTGCCACCTCTCACCTGCAACGCAGCAGAGATGAGCCAAGCACCCTAGCCACGGAAAGCACACAAGAGCCAGCAGCTATAGGACTTCCGGTTTATGGCGACACGCTGGCAGACACACCTCCCGGACCTCCCGGGGGTGCGATCTATGCGCTAGCGGTTTGGGGGGGCGATTGTTCGCTACCCACCCTTTGTGAAAGGCTCCTAGCCATGGGGCTTCTGAAGGGTGGCCTCTTCGCCAGCGCGATGCTGGGAAATTGAGGTGCTCTTCCGCCCCGATGGTCCTGCCGCTATGCGTTCGAATGGAATTAGAGCCGCTGACCGGGACAAGCGTCGGAGATTGAGCATTTAAAATGCATTTTGAGTGAGGTCTTATGCCCAACAATGAACAGTGAGTCGAGTGAAAGCGAAATACCAGCAACTTTTTTAAAAAGTCCCCCCCCTGAGAACGACGAGAAAAGCAAGCGGGGGAGGGGGCCCTCCCATACGCATGAACTAAAAGGTGATTTAGCAAGGGGGGGACAGAATTAAAAGCATTGAAATCTGTTTTAAGAACCTTACCAGAGCGTGGATAGGTGTTGGGCGAATTTCAGAGACTTTAGCAAGTTTTGGCAAAAGTAAACAATCTATTAAAATGGCATGGAAAAAATGGATAGAAACAAACAAGCAAAAGTGAAACCACCGGGGAGCATGAGCCCACGACCGGAAGAGACCACTGAGTTCTCTAAACTTTTGGTGGACTCTTTGTGCCCTCTACTGGATCAGATGACTAACATCAATCAGCAGCTGGCAACTCTAAACCAGAATTTTGCAACTCAGCAGCTCCAACTGCCTGAAACTACAAAAAAGACGGAGCAAACAGCTGAGAAAGTAAAGGAAATAGATGCCAACTCCAAAAAAAGTCAAGAAAAAGGTGCAAATGCTGGAAAGGAAGCAAGCTTCGGATGAATCTCAACTTTTACAACTGCAAATGGAGAAAGCTAACCTGGTCCTTCGGTTCCAAGGGGTCCCTGAAGTAAAAGATGAGAATCTAAAGCAACTTTTGAGTGATGCATTAGT
>NW_015173710.1:2743-69456 GCF_001447785.1 Gekko japonicus | reverse complement strand
AAACCTAAATAGATAATAAAGTGCTCGAACTACTCAGCATCCATATTACTTCTGGGTCGGAGTCTGACTGGCTGCCCAACATCAGATAGAGCTGGGTGTCATCAGCATATTGATGTCACCCAAGCCCATAACTCCTGACAATCTGGGTGAGGGGGTGCATGTATATGTTAAATAGCATCGGGGAGAGCACTGCCCCCTGAGGCACTCCGCATTCAAGCAGGTGCCTCCGGGACTGCTGCTCCCTTAGCTCCACCCTCTGTCCCCAGCCTTGAAGAAAAGAGACAAGCCATTGAAGGGCGAGCCCCTGAATCCCCACGTCAGCAAGGCGGTGGGAAAGCAGCTGGTAGTCGACCGTATCAAATGCTGCCAACAGATTGAGCAACAACAGCGCCGCCACACCGCCTCGATCCATGTGATATAAATGATGCTCTTGGGGTTGTCTTTAAACAGTTAAAAATGGTTAAAATATAAATAATTTAGCTTAATTGACTATGTTCAATGTAATGTAAGCATTTTAGACTAGCAGTTATATAAGCTGATGTAAGGATCTCCTATACTTGGGGTTTTAGTTATTAGTGGTTTACTTTGCTTTCTCCTTAGATGTAGATGTTCCCTTCCTATTTTTTCATTATAGTTTTTAGTTTATAGAAAAAGCAATACAAAATCCCCTCTGGGGGGCATAAAAAAAAGAGCCAGGAGCTATAGAGGAATGCCATGCCTCACAAAGGAGACCTGAGAATCTGAACAGAAACGCCATAAGCAGACATCTCCTCTAGCACGCAGGCACGTTTCTCCCCCCCCATCTTCACCAGATGCTACACGTATGCTTCCCAGCATAACAAAATAACTGCCTCCATGAAGGAATTAGCTGGCTGACACGTACCTGCCAGAGCGATCATTGGGCCATCGACACTAACAACCCTGGCTGCTTCGGCTATTGTTTCCTAAAGGTGCCACTGTTAGTAGGAATAGAAAAAATATTGCCCAACCATTAAGCTCCCGTGTCCTGAAACCAGTTTTTGGTTAGAAACTTCCTGGGGACGTGACCAGTGGGACGTGACTAAAGAACACACAAATACCCAGCCCAAATAAAGTATAAAAAGCGCAGGATTCACCATTGATCTCTCTCTCACACTTCCTATCTACCTGACCCCATCCTATCTTGCTGGCTTTTGGTTTAAGCGCTGCCCAGAGTCTACCATGTGTTCTGCTGGTTCAGAACACGACCCTCTTCCCTTATAATCTCCCTTATTTTTCCACTGTAAGGATCGCTTCATCACGTCAGACAGGTCAGTATTGCCCAACCAACGAACTCCTGCTAATGCGAATGTCTCTGTACCTTTTCAGTCTATTTTTCCTAGCTCTGTATTGTTGTGTGTTGTTTTGTTGTGTGTTTTTGAGAGTTATTTGTATGTGTGCAAATCCTCTACTAAAGAAACCATTTCTCTAAAATCTAGTCTCTGTGCCTAATTTCTGGGATATTGGACGAAGCAGGACTCCTGTATACATAGGTTATTGCTTCCTTATATGCCTATTGCCATTTAATATCCAAATTCCACACATTTACTAATATATTAAGGCAATTTGGCTAACAATGGTACTAAAATATTGCAGTAAAAATACCACATTTTTGTGGAAATAGCTCTCATGGTTACATGGAAGGAAATGCGTGCCTCTAATTCACCTCCTAATTCAGCTATGTTTCCTGAAAAGAAGAAAGCTGACTTGTACCAAGTCAAACCATTGGTCCATATAGCTCAATATTAAGTACTATGACTGGCAGTAGTTCTCCAGAGTTTCAAGAGAGAACAATTTTTCCCAACACCAATTACCTGAGATATTTTTAAAATCAGAGATACAAAGCAATGGAATTCAACCTAGGAACTTCTACTTAAAGTCATGTGATCAGTCTCATCTGTGTTCATACTTAGATGGTATGAGAGGTGAAGAATGTTTGCTACTGTTTGACTGAATTTTGCTGTTTATTTATTATTTATTTATTTATCGCATTTATACCCCGCCCTCCCCAGCATAAAATAATTTTCATTTTAAGATAACAGTTCTAACATACAATGAAACAATTAAATCTAATTTTTAAAGCTGCATCATAAACAAGCATCAGAAGAAAAAAGTGATGTTATCAAACAGACTTCTTTAGGAAAGTCAGTCCAAATATCAGTCAACATGGAAAAGGCCTTACCTCCAATCAACATCACCTCCCTAACCATTAAGGTGGGCACACAGTGGGACTTCTGCTAAGTGAATAGGTGACTCAATTCAATTTCTCACATGCTTCATTTACTTCTGCATTTCTACTTGGCTCTGCCACCAGGAAGCGGCACTTGGGACTTTCCTATTTTCCTTTTATTCCATCTCTAGTCCTTGTTTAAAATTTACAAACTTAGCAAACCTCTGTGAGGAACAAAGAGGCATACCTTGAAAATAGTGCTGCAAGTAATACTGCCACTATGAGCTAAAATGTCATGACCTGGGGGGGTGGGAGACGTGCAATCTTTCCCTTTTCTGTAAGAGTATAATGTTAGCCAAACTGTTTTATCTACAACAGATGGCAAACTAAATTTAATATGGGTTCCTGCCAAAGTTTACGGAAGTCCGGTTCACCCCAAGAGTGTCCCAGTGAGAGAGACGAGTCTGGTGAATTCAAAACTGAAAAATATTAAAATTGCATACACACAAAACAGAATCTCACACACATACAATCAAGTTCCTTTAGGAGTACAGAAATAGGAAAATAGTTCCTTTTACTTAGGAGGTAGGTAGGTATACGTTCATACTTATCTTTTCCTGAAGCCTTGTCTGTTGCAATGAAGAATTGAGGGGTAAAGAAAATAGTACCTAGGGGTATTTCTAAGTCACACTGCCAGAACCAGCCAGCAAGTGTGGACCTCTTTGGCTGCAGTCCAAGAGATCAAGAATAGACAAAGGGTTGTTAGATAGCAAGCTGGACTTTAGGGGATAAAAGTAGACAGAGGATAATGAAGGGTTTGCAGCTAGCAAAGACCCAACACATGGTCTTCACTTTTTATAGGTGAATCTTTGGGTGGGTGGCAACCTTGCCAAGCTGGAAACCCACCTACCTGTAAGTCCGTCCCATGACCACAATCATTGGTGCGTGTAGTAAGGGCGTCTACTTTAGAGGTTTGGCCAATATTTGAAACACTAGACTCAGGGGCAAGCCATCTGGTCAGGTGTGAAGTCTAGGCGTCAGGACCTTCCTTGATGTGCAGATAGATCTATGCTTTCCCAGACAGTCAAAGCGACATCTGCCAGGAAATGGCAATTCAGATATAGATTGAAGACGTGTATTTCGTGACATCCAGTCCTTCAGCAATGGGGGATTACTTGTCTTTAAGCTGTGGTCTCTGCCAACAATGGCGAAATGTGCTTCCCTTTCCCTAAGGCTAGGAGCTGTATGTGTTTGCTAGCTTCATTAACATGAAAAGCAAGTAGGTACCTTCTATGTGAAAACCTCTCTAAGCCCAGGGTGTATGTGTATGCACAGTCCAAGTGGTATGTTAGCAGATATCACTCCATTAACAACAATTAGTCTCTTTCTCAACAATAAATTTCAGAAGTCTGTGAATCTAGTTTCTCTCACTCAGATTGTGAGTCTTTGTTTATTAAGCCTAAACAAAGCAAAAAAAGGAAAAAAGAAAAAGAGCATATCTACTTGTACCTAATGGTAAAAGTAAAGTGAATTTTATACAATTTCACCTAAGAAAATGGTATTACGTCAACTTCTTTTTTCTCCCATAAAGACCAAAGCAGATGGTTGGGATGATTAATAAAAAATGTAGATTCTTTTTTCACAGGCACTGCCTGTGTTCTTGCCTTGCTGGTTCCTTAAATGAGAAATATAGGAGCATTTTATGACTGCAGTCCAGATAATGCACTGCTGAGAATAGTAAACATTCATTACAGAAAAGTAACATTTTGGCTGTAATCATAAACAACTTTTCCTGAGAGCAGACCCCATTGAACACAGGAGAATTCCAAGCGATACTGGCATTTTGCATCTATTTCCATTGTTGGTCTTGTTGAATAAATCATGCCAAATTTCACTGTGTTTCTTGTGGGGAAATTCTGAATTTCAGCAAGAGAGCTTGGAATTTCTAGCTAGAGTTAGCTGAAATCTGGGTGTAAGTTTACTGCGGGGGGAGCTGCACAAATTGCTCCATGGGAACGGAGTGCCAGGACTTGCTGCTTAATAGCAGTGTGGGGATGAGGAACAGTGATATGGTGCCACAAAGTAATAGCACAGATTAACTAATGTTGTAAAAAAAATAGGCCATGCGGCATTCCTCTCCTGATACTGGTGAACAGTGGGAGAGGGCAGGGTCATGATAGGAATGGAACTATCCCCTGTGTGGTTATGAAATCTGGGAAGAGAATGGCAGTTTTAGAAGATGGACTCCATGGAATCACATTCCCACTGAGCACCCTTCCACCCCTGAATGGTGCTCTCCCCTGGCATCACCCCCAAATCTCCGGGAATTTTCCAAGCTAGAGTTGGAAACTCTAGCAGGCATATAGGTTTCAAGCTCTGCAGTGCTTAAATAGTTCTAAAAAAACAAATACACATGTTCTCCATGCTTTTTCTCACACCAGGAAATCACATGGGAGAATCTCAGTGTGAACTCAGCTGTAAACAGCTATGGCTTAGAGCAGTGCTATCACAGTAGCACCAGACACCAGCAACTAAGTAAATTAATGCTGTCCACTGTGAGTTATAGCCACATGATTCAAGCTCAGGCAATATGAAGAAAATGGCTGGGTGAGATGTACAACTAGCTCCAATTTTGTTATTGGAACAATAGTTCACTGGAAATGCAAAAAAAGACAGCCTTTCATAGTTCACAGAGCATTTATGGCAAAAATTTGCCACAGCAAATAATCCCAAATGATATTCTGGAGAGAGGAAGAAGCATTTTAAATCTGCATCCACATGAACATAGGAAAACATACCCCCTTGATTTTAATAGAAGTAAGTTAGGTTGTGGACACACGTGCCAGAAAAAATGGGGGGGAAGCAAGGCTATTTCCTCTGGAGGAATTTGACCCACAGTTGCACGATCACACCTCCCTTTGAAGCTGCGGGTGCAGTCCGTCAGTGTGTGAGTCGGAGAGGTGCCTTTTTTCCCTGTGCGCTTAACTGGGGGATAGATGAATCACACCTCTGCACCAAGGGCTCCCTACGGAGTTTGCAATCATACGCATACTGCAAAGGGGGGGGAAACAACAGCATGGAGTCGGGATGGCCCGATCATCCATCCATGGCCCATCGCAACCCGTTTACTACTGGGTTTTCCCCAGTGTCTTTTAACTCTGCTTCTGTGGTGGAGCAGAACAGGTTGCCGCCGCTTCCCAGATGTTGTTGTCTGATTGCGCCCTTTAAATCTGTCTGGCATTCACACCTATGTCGGGTCTAATTGTGCGTATGATCGCAGCCTCAGTATGGGATTTACTCTTCCAATGGAATCAGTGGGATGTGGAAGTGCTTGACTTTGGCTTAATCATGCCTATTCTTAGCCAGAAATACATCATAATAAAAGTTACTACACAGAAATCATTCTTCCCTAGTAACAGTGATGAGAGTATGGGAAAATAAAGAGCCTATTTTTTTATCCAAGTTTTGTTTTGTACTTTAACCAGTGGGGGGGAAATAGTATACTACACAATATTTCACAACTGTTCATACTCATTTTTGTTTCATTGTTGAAATTCAAAAGCTGACTTTACTTATGTATTGATACTAACAAATTTAACCAATGCAACATATTGTTTAAATTAGAATAGTGCTGATCCCAAGAAGAGATGTTGTGAGTACAGGGAGGGGAGAACCCCCAAGGAACAGGATTGGGCAGGAGAGGAACATATCAAGCTCCCATAGGTGTAGAAAGAGGGAGGACTGTGCTGCACAAGTAAACCTCTCCCTGTTTGTGTTCTAAAGGGCTAGCTGAGGAATTGCAAGAGAATTCAACTTAAACAAAATATCTTAAATTCAAAACCATTGAACAATAAAACAGGATTTATATAGTTAAACATATAGGTGTAATGGTGAACAGAAACTTACAATAGGTCATTTGTATTAAATTCAGCTAAGCCAGTTTCAGCTTTTCCAGTCCACCAGGTGCTGAGGATCTTATTATGTACTCCTCTTGTAAAAAGGAGCAGGTGAGACACCACAGAAACCAGGGTACTGTCTTCAGTTTGAAAAAGATAGCCCTGCAATAACAACATGATTCCAATAACACCAGTCATACTGAATTTAAACCACCATCCCACTGGCAATTAACTTTTCACATACAAAAATTTCAGTTACCTTATAGAAGGTGATAAGAACCTGAAATTTGTATCCAGCTTTATCCTAGCAAACAGATTCTTTCTCTGCTGCTAACCTCCATTTATGGATTCTGCCTCTCCTTGCCTAAACCAATTAATTCCTGGGGATTCACAGTGTCTTGGTGTCTGCAGAAACATTCATTGAGATCCAAGCCAATTTTAAAAGATTTGACACAATTTTGAATTTTAGAATACAGTAACGACTTCCATTTTCAACACTCTTGTTTGTTTATTTCCAGAAAATGTTGTTCAATGAATAATTTTTAAAACTTTTTTTTTACTGGAAATAAAGCCACAAAGCTAAAGTGATCACCACCACCCCAAAATTTTCCTTCCAATTGTTGGCTGTGGACCACAACAGCTAAAGATTTCTTATTTCAAGACAGTTGTATAAGCAGCATGGCAACCATCTACTGACTCAAATACTGAGTGATTATCAGCATATAGAACAAAGAGGCAATTTTTGCTGTGGGAAACCACAGGGGATATGTTGGACTGACAACTTACTGGAATTCAATTTGCTGAAAGGATATTGAAATATGGGGGGGAAAGGAACAGTGCACCGATTATAGTTCAAACTGCTGCATTGCTAATACTGTCTCATGAACCTGCATGTTCTGTTGTCACCATGGCAACATGGTCATCAGAGCCATCCAGGAAACTAGCAACACTACCCGACTGTTCATTTACATTTTCATGCTAGATACTCAAGAAGGCTTATGATTTAATAAGGGGGGGACTGATGCCCAGCATACGACTATATTCTGATTCCCATCACTATAAATTCACGGTAGATGAAACAAAAAATATGTACATTAAAAAAGCAATCTTTGAAGGACCAAAAAGAATGGAGGGAAAGCACTCTGGTTCTCTCTACATACATACCCACACAGCCTCAGAGATCAACCTGGTCATTCAGGGCCCATGGCTCAGTGGTAGAGCCTCTGTTTGTTATGCAGAATATCTCAAGTTCAATCACCTGTATCTCCAGTTTAAAGGATCAGGTAGTAGATTATGTGAAAGATGTTGGAATGTGCAATGTCTGATATACAAGAAGAGATGAAGAACCTAAGGACTTCCACCTGTGTCCCTGGAGAGCCACTGCCAGTCTGAATAGACAATATTGACTTGATGGACAAATGGAGTGATTTAGTATAAGGCAACCTCATGGATTCAGGTGTCAGGTATCTGACAAGGTCTGCAGCCTGGGTAGTGGGCCCCAGTGCTCACCATCACCTCCTCCTAGAAACAGGAGTCCACCCAAGGGGCCTCTTTTGTCATAGAAACCCTCAGATAATCTCCATTTTCATGATGGGAGCGGTGCATGGAACTACAGACCAATCAGTCTCCCATCTATTATAGAGAAACTTTATGCCAAGCACCTGCTAAGGAAACTATCTGCATGGATGGTGGACCATAATTTGCCAGGGAAGGAACAATTAGACTTTACAGCTAACCATTCCATGCTTGATCACTGCATTACACTATCCTTTTTAGTCGAAAAATACTTCCAGTACCCTAGAGGTAAGCTATATGTGGCATTTATCGACCTTTGCAAAGCCTTCAATTCGATCGATAGACAGCTTTTGTGGGTCAAATGACATAAATTAGGCCTTGACCAATGTCTACTGTCTCTGATATGCAGACTCCATCTTTTTAACTCTTGTCAGGTTAAATTTACCAACATGGGCGCATGTTTTACCCAAGGGGGTAAAACAAGGCTGCGTCTTGGCCCCCACCATGTTCAACTTCTTTCTTCCTGACCTTCCCTCCTATTTATCTAAAACTGAGGGTCATGCTCCCAAACTACACTCGAAATCGGTACCTATTCTCTTATACGCGGATGATCCCATTGTCTTATCCCTTTCTAAAGTGGGACTGATGCACTTTCTATCAGCTTTTATCTCAAATCGTGCAAAGAATTCCCTACTCATCAATTATGACAAGACAAAAATTTTACTGTTCTCCAAATCATGGAAGCGGCATACTTGGAAAATTGATGGCAGAACCATCACCCAAGTTAAATCCTTTAGGTATCTGGGTGTTCTTTTTCACTACAACTTAAAATGGTCCATGCATTGCAACCAAGCCCTTCTCTTAGCTAAGAATAAGCTGTCAGCTTTAACCCACTTTCATTACCAAAAAGGTAATCAATTTGTTCCAGCTGCTTTATGGATTTTCCATACCACCATTCTCCCTCAGTTACTTTATGGGATTCCTGTGTGGTTCCAATGCTTCAACCAAAATGCCCCCCCAAAAAATCAAAACATCTTTTCTACGTCAGATTTTAGGCATCCCCAACTCGGTGCACTATTTCACTCTGTGTGCTAAATTGAGCCTTCACACAGTAGAATCTAGAGTTTGGACCACCACAATCAAAAACTGCCTTCATCTCTATTTTCACTCTCCACCCAACAGTCTGATTTCCCTCTTACCCACAGATCCTTTCATGCCCAAATGGTTTAGGTTAGTACTCGGTAAAATCATGTCACTCGGTATTTACTTAGACTCACTGACAAACTCCAACGAATCATATATATTTCAAATTATTAAAAGGAGAATATTAGATATTGATTCTCAATTAATAATTGCTGGAGCAAAGGGCACCTGTTCACCTCGATTTCTGGGCCTTACCCTTCCCCAAAACTGTATGCTTCAGTATTTTTCAAATTTAACAAATCTTTGCCAATGCCAAGCCTTTATGTTGGCCAGGTTCAACATATTCCCCTCATTCATGGTTTCTGGCAGGTATAAGGGTATCCCTTACGAACAGAGATTGTGCAGGTGCAGCAAAGAACCTGATTCTATACAACATATTCTATTAGATTGCCCGTTGCTCACTCCCCACCGATGCCGCCTGATTAAACCACTTCTCCCAGCCCCCAATCTTATGTTAAATAAATGGATAGAACCTTTGTTAGCCGACAAATGCTCCTCAGTCACCGAACGGGTGGCAGAGTTCCTGGCCCTAGCAGCAAAAGAGATAGAAATCAAAAGTGGTAAAAGTGCTAGATAGGGGAACATTACGTGCCTACTCTTCTTAGTTAAGATCCAACTGTACTTAGTTTCTGCTACGCCGCTTGTTTTGGAGAATTTCTGTAGACTGTTTTTTATTTTCCCCTCAAATCTCACCCAGGTGTTTTGTTGTATCTTACCTTGTTATGCCAATAAAGGTTGTTTGTTTGTTGTTGTAAATATGGGCATGAATTGAACCACAAAACAAAATTTGTGATGAATTTTGCCCTGTTCGTGGTTTGTGAGCTGAAGTTCATGAAGGGTCTACCATCACAAACTTCCATGAACTTTTAAGGCAATTCATGGGGTTCATACTGGTTCATGGCCAGAGCAGAAAGCAGGGGTTTAAAGGATCAGTTGTTGGCCTCCTTTTGTCATGTCACCCTTCGAAAACCAGAGCAAAATCAACTGCATTTCAAAGTGTCTTCACAAGTTTTCTGAACTTTCTCCCTTTGGAGTATACAAGCTGGACTCATATAACTTTACAAACTGGGGGATAAGAAAAATAGTATCAATAAACTTTTCAATGACTCTCTAAAATTTCATAAAGCAATTCTGTTGTTACATATGAAGAATACACAGAACAGCGACATATATAATGATTTTTCCCCCAGCCACTTTTTAAAGAAGACCCGCTTATCTCACTCAGGGCCTTTGTATTTATGAGTAATGTTGCCATCATAAACACAGGTTGATAAAACATGTATTCCACTTCTCCCTCACTGCACTCGCTCTCTCTTTATTTTTGCCAAAATGTGTGTTCCACCTCTAAAGCACAGGTAATTTTGAAGTGCCTCGGAAAACTGTATCTTTGAAGAAAAATGAGGAAACTCTTCCTGTTTGTGGTAGCTTGATTCTCCCCTACACAAACACAAAACTTTCACAGTAGGTCTTTAAAAGTTCCATGAAGTTAATATTCCAGACTAAATCATATTAAAGTACAAGAGAAAAATGTAACAGGATTTGCATATAAAAATTGGTATGCATTAGAGGCACTGGATTTTAGCATCCAGGAGCTGCGTTAAGAGAGTGAGCATTCATGATAAATAGCTTACTTTTAAACCGTTGACATACGGGGACAGGACTGCCACTATTGCCTGCCCTCTTCAGCTCCAGCTCTAACCATGTGGGGCCATCAGAAGAGGGACCTGTTAGAGTTTTGTAGCAAAATAAAATAACCTTTCCTTCTCTTCTTAATTTCTCTTTCTCATTTCCACACTTCTTCATTTAGCTCTCTTCCTTTCATGATTTGCCTTCATTCCTCTCTCCTCCTTTATAATCTCCCTCCCTTATTTTTCAATCTTGGTCTCAACTCCTCATCCATCCTGGTTGGCAACTGAGAATGTAATTAATTGTAGTACAGCAGCAAACCTTTGTTAATATTATGAACCGAAGAGGGGGACTTGATATGTCCCCATAACGTATAAAAGTAGTAAAAGGTTGCTCCCCCACCCCCAACACATGCACACTCTTTACATGGATGCTAATGGAATGTTAATCTGCTTTAGTGGTTATAAATGAGGACTATGACAAAGTTAGGACTTGACATTTTAGAATTTGCAAATTGTATGGGGGAAGGTCTGGAGATAACAAGGGCCAGGATATTCTGATTCCTTTCATTGCTTGCCCTGGAACTCCCACAATCATCCTAAAGCTGGTGGCCAATTTTCAGATTCATAATTTTATTTTATGATGAGTTATGCTGGCCCCAAATGGATAGACAGATGGACATACAGATTCTTTTATTACAAGAAATGCATGGTAACAGCCAGGGCTTTTTTTGTAGAAAAAGCCCAGCAGGAACTCATTAGCATAATATGCCACACCCAACAGCAGAAACTCATTAGCATATTTTACCACACCCCTGAAATAGCAGCTAATTAGCATATTAGGCCACACCCCACGTTACCAGAACTGTGGTCATCCAGCCACACCCACCTTTTGCTTCTTATTCTGTTTACCTTGTTTGTTGTCAAAACCCAGGGCTTTTTTTGTAGCAGGAACCCTTTGCATGTTAGGCCACACACCCCTAATGTAGCCAATCTGAATGATTTTCTGCTGTTGGGTGTGGCCTATTATGCTAATGAGTTCCTGCTGGGTGTGGACAACTCAGGAGCCAACCGGAACTCCGTTCCTGTGCGTTCCTGCCCAAAAATAGCCCTGGTAACAGCCAGCCAAATGATTTGTTTAGTTACAATATTGGATGTGGACCAGGGTCAAATGGGGGGCCATGTGGAAGGTATTTCTGGGGGTCCATAGTGGCTCTTGGCAGCCCTGCCCATAGACAGAGTTGCATCTGGGGAACTCACCTTAAAATAATGAAGAGTATGAAGTGCTAGTAATTATGCTACCTCTGTCAGAAAAGAGAGTGTGAGGACTAGATTAGAACTGGATCTTAGATGCAGAAGACTTTTCTATGTATCTCAGAGTGTACAATAGAGAGCTATAAATCCTGCAGGAGGGAGGGAGAAAGGCACACATGCCTTGCTTCTTCTCAAAAGCATTTAAAGCAGGGTTGTCAAACGTGCAGCCCGGGGGCCGGATCAGGCCCCTGGAGGGCTTCTCTCAGGCCCGCAGTGGAACTGGCTGTCTCCTGCTTCTTCTTCCAGTTCTGATGCTGCTGGGTCATCGTAGGTTTGCGGCTTGCAGGTACACACCTGAACAGCAGACTCAAGATTGCAACAGCACAGACATTTTGATGCAGTAATTCAGAGCAAGAGGTGTCAGTGATCAGACACGGTTAAATAAACAAAATATCGCAATAGTGCTAATGTTCTAAGCATGTTTTTATTTTAAGTTTAAAAAACCACCCTTTGTGTTTGTGTCCTTTATAAAGTTTATATCTCCGCTCCCTGGGATTACATTTTATGACACACACGTGGCCCGGCCCAACAAGGTCCCATTTATGTCAGATCCGGCCCTCATAAGAAATGAGTTCGACCCCCCTGATTTAAAGGATCCCTTTAAATGCTTTTGGGAAGAAGTGGGGTACCTTTAAAGGGGGGGGGCTTTAAGGAACAGGGCAGAGCCCCTCAATAGCCCCACCATAGGTACGGGCCAGGGAGGGTTGCCAACTCCAGCATGGGAAATTGAAGCCATGAGATGGTATGACCAGTATGTTCTTCAAAATGAGATTTGCTGTGAATCTTTCCATTCCTAGTTAAATGTTGAAGTCTACTGAAGCCTGCATCTTGCCAGATCTTGAAAGAGTTTGGCACCATCCCCGGCATTAGCCATTGCTGAGAAGTGATTGTGGATAGTGGGGATATTGGAGGAGCTATACACTGCCTGCTCCTTGAGAGGAAAGCGATGGTGAACCTAAACAGCATGATAAAAAGTAGAGACATCACCCTGCCAACAAAAGTCCGCATGGTCAAAGCAATGGTATTCCCAGTAGTCATGTATGGCTGCGAGAGTTGGACTATAAGGAAGGCCGAGTGCAGAAGAATAGATTCTTTTGAATTATGGTGCTGGATGAAGACTCTTGAGAGTCCCTTGGACTGCAAGAAGATCAAATCAGTCAATCCTAAAATAAATCAACCCTGACTGTTTCCTGGAAGGCCAGATAATGAAACTGAAGCTCAAATACTTTGGCCACCAAATGAGAAGGGAGCACTCACTGGAGAAGACCCTGATGCTGGGAAAGATTGAAGATCAAAGAAGACAGGGACGGCAAAGGATGAGATGGTTAGACAGTGTCATAGATGCAATGAACATGAAGTTGAGGTAACTTCAGAGGACGGCGGAAGACCGGAAGGCCTGGCGTGATCTGGTCCATGGGGTCGAGAAGAGTCGGACTCGACTGTGCGACTGAACAACAACAACAAATACACTTTTGTCTGCGGTCCCAAATTTTCAGAGTTGTGTATAAGAATGGATTGTCGATAAGGCTGGAGGGTCGACATGGTGCTGGAATCCAGAAGATTTCATGGAGTTTAAATGGAGATACGTATGACTGTTCAATCTGCACCCATTGTGCTTCCAGTTGTAATTGTGACATTTTAGGAATGTTGGAAAGAAGAGCTGCATGGTAATAGGTTTGAAGTCGAGGCATGTTAAGACCTCCCAGTGTCAACGGCTTAGAGAGAGAGTGACTGTCTATATGAGATTTCTTGTAATTCCATACAAAGCATTGAATCTCTTTCTGCCAGTTGATGATTTTCACCTCGATATTCTGAGGAACTTGATTGAATGTGTGAGTGCATCAGTATTGTTTGTATGAGATTTATATTCTTAAGTAAAAGACATTTATTTTAACAACAGCAGCCTTGAATCCTTCTCTTGTAACCCTTGGTGGGAACAGGACCTTGGTATAGTTGGCAAGGACCCATTTATAAATTGCCAATTGCTGAAAATAAAGCAATTCGGCTAACAGGGGCAATGTGTGTATTTCCCAGTTTCAATGCATACAAACGGATTGCTAGATTTTTGAGGATATGTTACTGTGGGTACCAAGATTGTACAGATAGAGAAATTAAGTAGCATTCATTTTACCAGCTCAACAAATTCTTATTCCTAGCTGAGTAAACTCAAGCTTCAGCATTATTGAAAGTTATAGCTGAATGCTACGAGTCTCAATTGCCAAAGGTTTCTTGAACAAAATACAACTGTCAGAGTTGTCAAGTTGCCAGATTCCAGGAAATTCTATAGCAGCGATGTAATTACTACACACCAGGCTCTCATTTGTAACACAAATGGGAAGTGTTTTAGGTGCACTACAAAATAGTAAAAGCTAATCCAGATTTCATGATTGGGGGGGGGACTAAATCTCCAGATTGTGACATGTTTGTGTCATTCGCTTCCAAAATAAAGAACAGTTTGCCAAAGCAGCATGTTTCCTATTTGATCTCAACTTTTTTGCTGCAAGAAATAGGACATTATTTAGGACCAGTTCACAGGGGTCATGTCAGTATGATAAAGTAGCTGAAACTGAATTTATAATAAGGTGAAACAGCAATATGATTTCATTGTTGCAACAAACTACACCTTTACTGGGAGTTTCACTATTTACTTCAGTAAGAGCATGATTATAACCTAACCTATTTGTTCAAGTTAACTTTGGAATTAATGCTTAAAGAAAGCCAGTCTACCATCTCACCTTTTTATAACAGAATTAATAGCTAACAGTTTTCCAGAGCGTTCCAGAGCCAGTTTTGTGTAGTGGTTAAGAGCAGTGGCCTCTAATCTGGAGAACCGGGTTTGATTCCCCACTCCTCCACATGAAGCCAGTTGGATGACCTTGATTCAGCCACAGTTCTCTCAGAGTCTCAGCCCCACCTACCTCGCAGGGTGTCTGTTGTGGGGCGAGGAAGGGAAGAAGATTGTAAATTGCTCTGAAACTCCAAGTGAAGGGTGAGGTATAAATCCAACCCCCTCTCCTCCTCCTCCTTTTTCTTCAATTTAGTTGCAGGGGGAAAATATCCTATGTATATATTAAAGCCCAATGTACTGGCACTTTCCAGCTTCTCATTGGCTGTGCTGTGCACTCCATCAGACATTGGCCCATCAACCACCACTCAAAAGTACTTGCGTGCCATTGGCTGAGTGCTCTTCTCCTCCATCCACTGCTGACTTGGCCACTGTTCCCTCTCAGAATAAACTGCCAAAACAGCTGTCTCTCCTGATGAAGATGCTTCTACTGCTTGGCTCCTCCGTGGCTGGCTAGCTACTGAGGTGGGCCAGCAGCCATCAAACCATTCTCTTCTCCTCCTGCTGTGCGGCTCACTTTTCCCTCAGTGGCTGTTGCTAGGTAACCAAGCTTGGTTCTGTCAGTAAAAAGGCAGGAGAGGATGCCCTTTTCAGATCTACTTTGGCCTTTGTGGGGAACTCATGGGCACCAGTCCTGACTAGGATTGCCAGCTCCAGGTCAGGAAATTCCTGGGGATTTTGTGGTGAAGTCTATGGAAGCCAGAGTTTGGGGAGGGGAGAGGCCTCAGCTGAATAGAATGCCATGGAGTCCACCCTCCAAAGCAGTTATTTTCTCCAGGGGGAGAGAAAATTCTGTTGTCTGGAGTTCAGTTCTGATACCAGGCGATACCACAGCCAGTGTGGCTTAGCAGTTAGCACTTCAGAGCAGGGTCTGCCAGACCCAGGTTCTTGCTCTGGAAGCTGAGTGGGTGATTTTGGACCAGTCACAGACTTTCAGCCTAACCTATCTCACAGGGTTGTTGTGCAGATCAAAAGGGAGAGAGGAGAATGACCTGAGCTGCTTTGGTCCCCACTGCGGAGAAAGACTGCACTCTTCCTAGATAGAGGCTGCAGGGAGAGGGGAGGAAATGGAAAGCTGAAGTCAGAGGGGCAGTTAACAGTAGGTTGATGGTTGGCTGGGAAGGAGGGTTGTCATCTCCAGGTTGGGAAATTCCTGGAGATTTGTGGGGTGGAGCCTGGAGAGGGTGGGCTTTGAAGAGGGGTGGGACCTCAGACAGGTACAATGCCATAAACTCCACCAAACCAGCCATTTCCTCCTGAAGACCCATTGTTGCCAATCGCCAGGTGAGGGCTGGAGATCACTCAGAATTACAGTTGCTCTTCAGGTCAATTCCCCTGAAGAAAATGGGGGACTTGCTGTCATTATACCCTGCTGAAGTCATCACAGCAAATTGACACTGAGTGCCCAAGGCCAGGGCACCCGCCCAGAACCTCCTTCTAGAGCTCATTGTATTTATTTCCACAACAGGCCTTATTCCTATTTAAGAATAATTTCCTTTGATTAATGGACCTCTGTTTGAATGGCAGCATCTTTTAATATTCTGAGAACAATATACTGTAACCCAGTTATATATTGAAAGCATATGAAGTAACTCTGAGAAAAAATATATTTAAACCAATTATTTAAATTGAAGTGCATGGTTTGGATCTAAATCTGCACAATGAATGCTATGAGTGTTAATGAAAGATGCCCAGGAAAAGGATATTATTTAGTTTTGTGGAGATGTAATTTCTGTCATTCTGCTTCACATACACCCCTTCTCAAGAAACACATATAGTGTGGCATGTCCCCTACTCTGATGCATACATAAGCTTTAAGAATTAAAACAGATGAAACATTAGTCATGTGCACACCACTCTTCCACTCCTTGACTGAACATACAGACAGGGTACGAGCACATTGGCCCCACCACCTACCTCTGTATGATCGCAGCAAGGCACCTAGGCAAAGATGCAAAGGCACCTAGGCAAAGATGCAGGTCCACACATACACTCCCACCCCATGATCAGCTCGGCAGCATTCAGAAAACAATATCCTTAATCACAGAGTGGAGCCTATTCCTGGACACTGCTTCTGTGTGAGGGCACCATGTTCACAAGCCAGCAATCACACCGAGGTGGTGGTCAGACCCAGTACACTCATGCCTGCTCTGACTCTCCATGCAATGCATCACAGATGGGTCATGTGTACACTATGCTGGCCAACCTTCATGTGGTGCCTGCATATCTCCCAGAATTTCAATTCATCTTCAGATGACCCATATGAGTTCTCCTGGAGAACATGACTGCTTTGGAAAGTGGATTCTATGACATTATACCCAGCTGAGGTCCATCCTCTCCCCAAACCCCACCCTCCTCAGTCTCCACCCCCAGATCTCCAGGACCTTCCCAACAGAAAGCTGCAAGCCTATGTGTACATTGTGATGCTGGGATAGAATCTTCCCAGTGGTTTTCAGAGAACAATTGAAGCTGTGCAGCCAATTCAAACTCGGGCTGCAGCATGAGGAGAAGGGGCTTAACTTTTCCATGCATAATTTCACAATTCAAAATCAGCTCTCTGTCTCATACAGACATTTATTTAGTCCAGATTTTCCCCACTTTTAAAGGGCTAACAACAGTGAAGGAAACAGACTCTATTAAGAAAAATCTATGCAGGAGGTAGAAAACATAAAGCCTTTCTTCCCCCACTCCAAGTCCATTGCTTCAGTCCAAATATGGGTCCCATGTGATTTCAGTTGCCCTTTAAAAGTCTCTGAGAAGATCTGGTCATGGATCTCCCAGCATATTGTCTGTTTTGACCCTTAGGTAACTGCAGAGTAACAGGATTTAAATTACAAATGCACTGCTCCCCCACCCACCCCCAGGCTGTAGTTCATCACAAAATAATCTCCTTGCTAGGCTTGAAAAATGCAGTCAGCATCATCAACAGAGACTGGAAAAACATCTTTTCAACAACATTCTGTATTTAATCCCTACACACTACTGAACAGCAATGCAGCATAATTATATTAGATTTCTATACCAAAACGTAGCATTTTAAAATCTCTAAATGACTTTTTAACCCTTAAATAGGTTAATGTATTTTGCAAAAGAAAAAATAAAGAAAGGGCACAAACTATTGCTGGATAGATCCAGTTGTGGTTTTGACATTTTTCTTGCCTTTATTTGACTAGTATTTTAGTTGCAAAGAAACTGTAACTTTAATAGTTTGTGGTGGCAGAGGTGATTGCAATCTTTTTTCTCCCATAATTTCAGTCCCTGTCTAAATCTTCTGAAATAAGACAGGCCCTAGAAGCAAAGCAGCAAAGCAGCCGTCTCTGTGTGAGTGCCTCTCAAAATTACTTTGGCATCACATCACAAATGAGAAAAGCAACAATCTTCTTGTATTTTGCAAAGATTAGTGTCCCCTTAGAATACTCTGTAGAGTTCTTCTGAGTATCTCAGTACCAGCACTCAGCTTGTGGGGGGGGGGGGGTAGTGAACAATGGCACTTATGAAGAGGTAGAAGGAAGTTGGTAGGATTACTTGGAAGGTAAGATTAGAACAGCTGCATGATGAAAGGACTTGAAGAATGTGAATATCAAGAAGAGAGATTAATTTTCTCAGGTGCAACAAGGCAGTTTATCTAGGAGTAATAAGATTAAGCTTCTCAAAGGAAAAATTATGATGAATATCAGGGACATGTCTAAAAGCACAGTCAATAGGCAAAAATAATTGTCTTCAGCAAAGCAGAATCCCCATTACTTATATTTCTTTAAAATTGGGATGGTTAATGCGTTTAGGATTACCTGACATGAATAATATGGAATGGAAATGAAATTAGAATAAGCTTCTTGTTTTTAAATGCATAAAGGCTTGTATCGGTGGGTAGGAACTAATCAGAGTCAGGTTCTATATTGTTGTTAGAGTGGCCAATATATCAGATTTAGCCAAGGTCATTAAACTAGAACTTCACTTAGAATCATTGGATCATAGAGTTGGAAGGGGCCATACAAGTCATCTAGTCCAACCCCCTGCTCAATACAGGTTCAGCCTAGAGAATCTCTGACTATTCATTCAGCTGCTACTTGAAGACTGCCAGTGAGGGGGAGCTAACCACCTCCCTAGGCAGCCAATTCCACTGCTGAACTACTCTTACTGTAAAAAAAAATCCTAATAGCCAGTCTGTATCTTTCTGCCCATAATTTAAGCCCATTATTGTTAGCCCTATCCTCTACTGCCAACAAGAGCAGTTCCCTGCCCTCCTTTAAGTGTAACATGTATAAGAGCAGAATGTCACTGGAACAGAGATGGTCAGAGATTTCCTGAATAATTTTGACTTATCTGTTGAGGAATACAGTTGGACCTTATGCGTAGATTACTTGGAAGTCTGACTGCAATTATATTTCTTTCTGGGGAAGTATTTAAGACTGCAGCTCTATTCAAAAAGGGGGGGTGCATGTGAACTGTGGTTTGCATCACAAATCTGAGGAAAGCATTTCTGATCTGAAAGGAGATACATATTCCAATTATGCGAAATTAGCACACAGCAGCCTGTGGAATTAAAATGAAGTCCTGAAGGGATGCTTAGCAAAGCCAGATACAAGAAAGGCTGGATTGAAATGGGATACCAATAAAATTGACTTTTATTGGTATCTGCACAAATTCCCTTCTGCTGGCACAGAATTACTTCCCTTGACAAAAAAATTGCTACTGTATCTTTTTAAAAAAAGAATCCCTTTTTAGGTATCAGTGTTTCCAGATAGAGGTATCCTTGCAAAAATCTAGTCAACAGAGAGGGACTTACTTCTGAGCAAGCATGATGGGATAAGGCAATAATGGCTGCAGGTTGCTGTAATTTATATCCCTCTTTGTGACTCCTGCCCTAGTATCCAGCTTTACCTGTTCTGGTGCAGCTGTGCCATAAAATAGTCTCAGAATTTTTTTTGGCATCATAATCCTCATAACTGTTTCCTGATCACTATGCCAAATGATTACTCCATTGACCATATATTCCCTGGACCGGTTCCTGACTTCAACTTTAATTATCTTGTATTTTTCTGCGGCGAACTATATTTGCCATCTGCTGCCCCACTTAAATGCCTCTTCTTTTCTGTGTTGAGTTTCATTGTTCCACATTGTGTGTTATCCATGTCATCTTTTTAAAACCTCAGAATTGGGAGTGCTGAAATTCAGCTCAAAGTTTGCTTTATGTGAGCAAATGCAGGTCATCATATTGCAAAGGCAAACTGAAGCTTCTAGTCCGAAAACAGTGGGATTTCTACTGAGCTTCATGCCATTCAGCAATACAATTCCTTGTTTTGTTTTTATTTGTTGGGGGGGGGTTTAGAAAAAAATCATATCCAAAGCTTATTTTGTGTGAGTTGATATCTTCTTAATCTCCTTGGATATATCTGTATTGTCTGCTACTCTCAGTGCCAATTTTCTCCCCGCAGTAAAGTCAGGTCTTTACTCTGAAACATTAACATTTTAGCTTTTTTCTTATTTTTGAGCAAATGATAAAGTGTGTGCCTTAATAAAGGGAACAATGATGAAAATCCGTTAGATTGACCCTTTATATCCATTGTGAGCAATATGCAATTCAAGAAAATACATCCCTGCAGTGGCTCTTTGATGCTGGCTCTTATCTACCTGTCCTCACCCGTTCACTGAATGCAAGCAGCCAAGTGGGATTTAATGCTTTTTTAAGCAGCAGTAACTCCTGGCCAGTTTAAGCTTTGAAAGCCACCAGACCAGCAGGGAAATGTCATATTTTTCTTATGTTTCAGCAGTAACCTGTGCCTCACCCCAGTTCACAGCTGTATACCTTGTTAAAGCACAAGACTGAAAGAAGGCATGCACAACCTCAACATATGTGCACATGCACACACACAGTTTTCCAATTATACCTGGATACAAAACAGAATTATATCCCCATTTTTAGGTTGCTTTACTTACTCTTTTATAAATAAGTTAACGAAAAGGCTGATTTTATCAAGGATTGAGCAGCTGGGCTTGGATTCTGACTAGCCTTTACACAAGCTGGAGAGCCTTTCTGCTCACATAAGGGTAGGTTTCCCCTGGTTCCTGATCCCCAAAGCAGTCCCCATTGCCACATCCTATGGTTTCCCCAAGGGTCTGAGGATGCTACAGAAGGAAGGGGAAGGCAGGAAATATAATTTTGTATGGTAATCTGCATTCACAATTTGTTTGACCAGAGCAAGCAAACTTGCAGCTCACAGAGGGCTGCTTGAACCACATCTGTGCACAGCGAGTTCCTAAGGGAAGCCAGATGCCCCCTTCAGTTTCACAGCGTTTGTATTCCTGACCACAACACAAACACATCATTCCCACTATGCACCTGAACCAAATCAATGCAAATGATTCTACAAGCAATGAAAAAAAATCATTTTGCCAATACTTTAATTTGGTCTAGAACTAGAAAAAAAGCCATTTCAATACTTACTGTTTTTTCTGCAACCATTGGCCTTTTCTCTTACTGTGCAACAAGGTAAAGGAGATTAGCATGTCTCACCAAAGCATTTAACATGCATTTAAATCCACTTGCATTTACCAGCAATATCTGCTGCAGTCTTTTTTGTCTATTTGACAGAAGATGCTTAGAATAGCTCTTGCCTCAGAAACTTTTGCATATCTGCTGTGTCCTACAGAGAACAGCAATTTCTCACTTACATTAGTATGACAAGATGGAACTAACATCTGCAAGCTGTATCAGCATAAATGATCATCTGCACTTGCTGTGCATCTATCTCCTAGAATATGCACTTCCTAGTACATTTTAAGATATATTAGTAATTGTGGGAAGAAGACTGTGTGCCTACTGATCTCTCTCCACTTTAGATAAAAAGCATATATCTGGTTCTTTAGTTCTAACTGGTACAAAACAGATAGAAGCCTTGCAGCTGTTTGCCTTTAAAACAGAAATATTACTTCTTCTGCTCAGTTGCCTGGTGGTCTCTAGAGCCAGGCTGGTCCCAGCTGTGCAGTGGCTGCCAGCACCAGGCCAGAGTAGGCCCAAGTTGCACAATGGCTGCTGCTAGTGCTGTGCCAGACCCAGCTGCACAGCGGTCACTGCCCAGCCGGTCCCAGTGACATGGTTGCTGCACTGGGTCCAGCCCAGTGGTGCAATGGCTGCCACCTACTGGGCCTGCTTCCTTTTCTCCTTCCCACCCACTAGCCAATCTACCTTTATCTTCTGCCCTCATGCCTTCAGCTTTTCCTCCCACCCCCCCCCCCCCGCCTCTCCCTAATAAAAGTCTGTCTGGGCTATGAGGAAACCAGGCTGAGCTGCATGGCGACTGCAACCACCAGGCCAGGCCAGCTTTGATGGGTAGTGAGTTTCCATTTAGGGTTGCCAACCTTCAGGTGGGGCCTAAAGTTATGAGTGATTGCAGAGATCAGTTCCCTTGGAGGAAATGGCAGTTTCAGAGGGCACACTCGATGGCATCATGCCCCTGCTGAGCTCATTCTCCCTCCAAGCTCTGCCCCAAATCTTCAGGAACTTCCCAGCCTGAAGTAGGCAACCCTAGTCATCACTGAGCCTGTCACCAGCAAGTCTTCCTCCATCAAGGGGCATGATGGGGAGGGGGGAAAGGGAGGGCTGTTTTGGCCTTCCCGTCCACTCCTTGCTCCCCATCCCCATGGCTTTGCTTTAAAGGAAGCAAGGCTTGGAAGGCTTGCCAATATTGTTATGGTTTCCTAGCAATCCCCAAGAGCCACTATAAGTTCACTGAACATTCTGTCCCTAAAGCTACAGGTATTGTTTCTGTTAATTTGGGGAGTTTTAATCCCCCAATGATTAGAGTTTTAATCCCCCAATGATTAGATTTTTCTGAAATTCTGGGGCTTCCCTCAAGTTTGTAGATAAATCCCCCTGGTCTGTCCCTAGCTTCATTTTGTATCTCTATCTATCATATCCTCTATGGTAAAGTTCAGAAATGATATATACTGATACTCCAGAATAAATCATAAAATCCTTTGAGGTCTCCAAAGCAGTATATAAAATGCTGATCGTTATTTATTAATTTGAGGGTTTATGGTATCTAGAGCATCATCATTTGTCTGAGAAATTATTGTTTAATTGATGGGTTTATAATCCCAAAATAAGTCAGCAATATTTTAGAAGTTCACTGGCACATCTTGACATGCCCGTATCTAACATACAGAATGTTGCTGAAATGTAATCCATCTGGAAGTACTAGAAATGCCCAGTATCTTTGAACATTGCTGAGGCGAACATACGGTATTCCTAGTATTGTGATGTCATATTACTAGACAGTTCTATAAATACCCAGTCACATTCCAGATTTAAAGTCAGGAAAGGCCTGTAGCTCTCTTGTCCATATCCAGCTTACTTTCTGTGCTTGGAGGAAAATGTATCATTTATTGACTGAGTGAAAGAAGCAGTTAGAACAGGATATAGGAAGTGCACCCAGGACCTTTATTCCTGAAATAATGAGGAATGGTGTTGAGGAATGGGGGAAGGAAAGACAAAATAAGCCTCCATTGTGCCCACAGACAACTGGATCACACCATTTATATTTCAAAATTAGTTCTCTTCAAGCCACATGAAACTGGTGAACTCACCTCTATATTCATTGGCAAGATCAAAAAGTAATTATTACTTGAAACTATGCATTTGTTTCATGCTTGCTACGATACGTTGTCAATGCTGCTTGGATTTGGAACTATTTTCTACAGATTTCAAAGGGCCATTTAATTATGTTAATTGTTAATTGTTTTGCTGGAAAACTAATCCTACAACGTTCGAAGTTATGGTCTTGAAAAGCCCAGCCAAAACTTGTAGTATGAGTAATGTTGGAAGCATGTCCATGTATTGGTGGAGAAGGGGAGTCTCAAGAGCATCCCTTCAATGTAACTAATCTATATGAGCTATATAGCACTTGGACATAGCCCACAGATCCTCTGTTTATCTGGCTAATATGAATGGGCTTGAGAAAAAAACAAGGCACTGATTCAAAATCCTGCAGTCTTTATGCTTTATTTCCCACAAAGGGGGAGCTAAAAGCATAGGTGGCTCCCAAGAGTCCATTGGGCATCTAGAGGTTTGTCAGCTTGTATGAATAACACACTTGTATTTGTGCTTTTCCTTCTTATTTTTACTTACTGTAGCATTTTAATGTATTAAATATAATAATAAAGAAGGCTCAACGAGAACTAAAACTCCAATATGACAATATAATTAAATTACTTTAGTATCCCAGCTTATCTGCTGGTGTTCAGATCTGTGAGTTAAATACAGTGCCAATTCAATTTCCTTAAACACTTGACAGGACCTATTTTCTCTGAGATTTCTTGCTAACAGGCTTTCAGTCACATTAAGTGCTCAGAAAGTACACTGAAGTTGTATTTTATCGTGCGGTCCTAATTGAGCTGTCTGGGCTAAAGTAGCTGAATGTTACAGAAATGTTTATTATACAAACCCACTTCATCTGAAGCTAGAAAAGGCATTTCTATAATTTATCCCTGCAAACGACTATGAAAAAGGCCTTTTATCACCGCTCTCATTTTGGTGATATATGTTTATGGAGTCCCTCTACCTCCGTGAATCTGGTTTCACTCCAGCCAATAGCCAAGAGTCACCTCACAGCTGATTCTCATTATGCGTTATGAGTCTTCTTCCAGATCAAGAAGTCTGTCTTAACCCTTTATAGTATGCAGTAAACCAACCATGCCTCTTTTACTTACAACCCATTGCTATTCTTGTCCCTATCATAATACCAAATTATGGGTCTGGTGATAATGAAACAAATGTAATTTAAAACACTCTAATTTAATCTCAATTCCATTTCATATTCTTTTGGATTGTTTATTTATATTTCTTTAAAGCCCTGGTTCAAACACTCTTGGCACCAATATTATCCCGTGCATTTGTTTTCTTGCAAATTGGTCTTAGGGGACAATATTGACTGCTTTGGCAGTTCTGGAAGCACTGGGGATGTAGGCCAGGGGGACCAAAGCTTGTCTCTGGTTCCATAGCAGAAATGCCTGCCAATAGGTAGAAGAGAGTACTTTCTAGGACTACAGTGGGGAAAATGTCCAAGACATTAACTGAGAAAGTGCTCAGCTTTCCTGATTTTAGTGTCCTACAAGGGAGAATCAGCATAAAGTTGTTACATATCCAAGCATGTGATTCTTATTATGTTTCTGAAAGATCTCACTGGACTCTGAGAACAAGTAAGGCAAGCCTAATGTTAGAAAAACAAATGAGCTTTTAGAAAGTATTCCTTATTAGAGGTGCTACTCTCGTATTTTGTGGGAAGCAAAGTACTGTATAAAGTGAATTATTTTTTTTGCCCCCCTTAGGGGATTTTTATTGCATTTTCTAATAACTACAAACTAAAAACTACAAACAGAAAAAATGGGAAGGGGGGACTACAATCTATAGGAGAAAGTAAAGAAAACCCTCTAAAAACCCAAGAAATGGTGATTGTACAATTTTACAGAATTACCTTCCCTCTTAAATGCAAGTTAACTTTAGTTGAAAATGATCATCTATCTGGTAAAACATTTCGATATTTCACCAACAATTCTAACTTCATAAAAAGACTGTGAATATCGATATAAAATAAGCATGTTTTAGGTACTCCAGAGTGCATTAACAATCTATTTTTCCCCTTTCTGTGTCTCAATTGATAGCTTGGTTTGGGGCCAACAGTCACCAATTTAGAGTCTGGGTCCTCATCAGAAGATCCAGCCTCTTCTTCTTCCTCGCTCTCTTTGGAGCCATCGGTTACTCCTTCTCCTGCTGGGTGACCATGTTGACGCAAAAACTCGCAGGCCTTTTTAACAGAGTCAATCCTTTCTTTACTATTTGCATATCTGAAGATTAATCCTTCGGGTATTAACCATCTGTAGGAAACATTGTGACTTTGTAGATATGAAACCAAGTCTCTATATTTCCTTCTCTTCCTTCTTATCTCGAATGGAACGTCTTTCAAAACTTTTATGTCTTTGTCTTTTATCTTCAAGGTAACTCCATTGGTCGCTTTCAATAGCTGATCTCTCACTTTTCTTCGGGAGAATCTTATTGTGACTTCACGTGGCAGATTATACTTTCTGATAAATTCTGAATATGATCTGAAGACCGTATCTATTTCGCTTTGAAGTTGCTCCGATGTCATCTCTGCCAAGGGAGCCAACAAATTGCCAACAATCTGTCTCAAATTCTCCCCTTTCTCTTCCTGGATACCTTGAAGTCTCCCTTTCCATTTGCAGCTGTAGTACATGAGACTCTTCGATTTGGCACTTTTTTCCCCAATGCCTGCAGTTTTTTATTCATCTTTTTTGAGTTGGAATCAATCTCTTTAAGCTCCTGCTCCTTTTTTATTTTCTGTGTATTCGCAGCCATTTGTGCTTGTTATGCATCGAGCTTATTGTCAATAGCAGTGATTTTCTCCAGCAGGGGGCAAAGTGCTTCCGACAGCAACCTTTGGAATTCCGCAGTTGAGTCCTGTCTAGGAACAGAACTCACAAGGCTGGAACTTCCGGGAGGAAGCTTAACTTTCGCTTGTTTGTCTTTAGGATCCTTCACAGGCGGCGCCATGTTTGAGAATTGTTTACTTTTGTTAAAAGTTTGTCAAAGTCTCTGGAAGCTCTTATACAATGCAGTAAGTTCTCACAGTCTCGTTATTTCAGTCCAATCACTTTTTACTGTAAGCCCCCCTTATTTCTGGCTTTGGAATCACTTGTAAACAGTTCTTAACAGGGGGGAGTCCCCTCCCTCCCTCATTTTCTTTCAGGGGGGCATGTTATTTTTTGGTGTGTTCGCTTCTACTTAGAGTCACATTTTCAACTATTGCCCTCTTGCGTTTAAAATTGCTTGATCACCATATGCTTGCTCCAGTGTGCTGATCTTGTTCCCATTTGGGACACTCCACGGCGGGACTGTTGGGGCTTGGAGGAGCCCCCCCTCTCTGGCTGGACGCGCTGAGGGAGAGCTCTCTAGCACCCCATGGCTGGGAGTCCAACCCAAGGACTCCTGGGGTGGCACGGACAATTGTGCCCCCTCCCTGCCATAGGTGCTGGCAGGTTTCTCCTGGATCCCCAGGAGAAAACAACTGCCATGGCGATTGCCGAGACTGGAAACTATGTATAAAGTGATTTTGTAGTTTAGCAGTTTACTGCAGGGAGGAAAGCCATTGAACACATGAAGCTATCTTATATTTTTATTTATTTCATTCCATTTATTTATTTATTTCATACCATTATATTGAATCAGACCATTGGTCCATTAACTTAAATACTGTCTACTCTGACTGGCAGCAGTCCTTCACATCTAGGGATTTGCACAAACCAGCTCACAAACTAAAGTTTGTGACTAATTTTGACCATTTCATTGGTTGCTAACTGAAGTTTGTGGCAGGCCAACTGGTACGAACTTTCCACAAACTTTCAAGTAGTTCGTGGTGTGAATGGATATACTTCCAGACTCTCTCCACTCAATCAAACTGTTTACTAAACTTCAAAGCAACAGGGTGGGTGGAATTCTCCAGCCTTTGGAAACACCTATAGGGGCCCTCCAAACTTTAACAGGCACTGCTGGCTGTCAATAACAGAGTTCCCATTCTGCTCTATGGGATCGGAATGCTATATATACCCTCAGCTCAGTTCCACACTCTCTCCTGTGTTGGGTGATGGCAGCTAGAGAGAGAGGCAGGGAACTTGTTAAAAGCAGAATACATTCATTTATTCCTGATTGTGAACATCTCTCCCCGGTGGAGTTTGGGTTTTAGGTGGACTCAGAGATCTGAGCCACCCGGTCTCTCTGCTCACACTGAGCAGAGAGGCTTAGCTACTGGATACCTCAGCTGACGTGCTTGTCAGGGGTCTCTACCAAGTGCAGTGAGGTTACTTTGGGAAGCCTGTCAAAACTCTATGGATGTCTGCCTTTCTGTCCTTCAGAATCTGTCTTTGGAGACTTGGGGGGCTGTGAGTGTAGGGAGGATGCTTGCCTTTCTTCCAGTTTCTGGCTGGAGTGATCTGCCCAGGTGAAGTTTCCCTGTGAGTTTGATGCCACGGGCTTGTTCCTGAGCCATTCCATAGACTCCTGTAACTGCAACTGTCTTTTCCAAAGAGAGCACTGGGGAGATTTTTATGGGGGGTCCATAGTTGGGACCTCAGAAATGTAATCTGCCCCCAACTTGGAAAGATTGTAGAGCAGCAGGCAGCAGGGTGAGGTTCCCTGTGCATTTGATGTGTGTAGCTTGCTGGGGGGGGGTCCATTCTATATACTTTTGAACCTCTGCCTGACATTTCCCCCAAAAGCACTTTCCTAGGGCATCTTGGGGAGGACATAACTCGAACCCCCTAAGTCCAATCTGCACATAACTTGGATAACATGTAGAGGAACATCAGTGGGAGGATCCCTGCAAGTTTGATGCCTCTGGCTTGCACAAGGTCTGTTCTATACTTTCCTGAACCTGCACATGTCATTTCTCCAGAAAGCACTTTCCTGGGAACACCTTCTTTGGGGGGGCATAACTCAGACTCCGTAAATCCTATCCTCACCAGACTTGGAGGGCTGGTAGAGGAGAGTCAGCCAGAGATAGCCCCAGCACACAAGAGGGCCATTCTACTGTATCAGAAACCTTACAAACCAAACCAGTTAGTTTGGTGCCTAAAAGTTTGTGACGGCTCATGGCATGCCACGAACCACAAACCAAAACAAACTGCATTTTCCCAGTTAATGCCATCCCTATTCACATCTCTTACTATTTGATCCTTTTTTTAACTTGTGATATCAGGGATTGAACCTGGAACCTTCTGCATGCCAAGCAGTTGCTCTGTGACTGAACCACGGATCCACTCCTCACTATTCCATCAATATATCTAATTCTCGACTTGGCTATGTATCTAACATAAAAATAAGAATATATATAACAACATAATAATGTATCTAATTCTCAGCATTTAACTAATTCTCACGCTGTGGATACTTAAAATCCAAAGACTGGAGTCATGAACAGACAAGACAGATATTTCTACAGACTTGAGAAAAGGCCCAGATTTGTAGAAAAGTCTGAAATCTTGCAGGGTGTGTGTGTTAAATATCAGAAGCAGCATCTGTAGCTTTAAGAAATGAATACCCTCAATGGCTATTGGTAGGCAACCAAAACAGTTTTACCAGCCTTACCACCTTGGTTTCTGTCAATAAAAGGCAGGGGAGGGGCTAGGCCTTTCCCAGGGCTCTTTTGGCCTTCGAAGGAGAACTCACCAGGGCCAAGCCTGGCAGCAACCAGTGTTCCCTCCAAGCTGAGTTAGTGTGAGCTAGCTCACAGTTTTTTAGCCTCCAGCTCACAGATTTTTGTCTTAGTTCAAGAAGGATCGCTCCAGAGCAAACTAATTTATGCATTAGTGAAATTGCTTGCTCACAACTTTAATGTCAGTAGCTCACAAAAGAGGATTTTTGCTCATAAGGCTCCACAGTTTAGAGGGAGCATTGGCAGCAACCACTGGGTCACTTGATACAACACAACGTGCATGATTCACCCAGGCCCAGCTGCTTGCTACTGTTCAGCAGCATCCCCCATAAAATCCAGTGTGATATAGTGGTTAGAGTTTCAGACTAGGATCTGGAAACCTCAGGTTCAAATCACCTCTCTGCTATGGAAGCTCACTGGATGATCTTGGGTCAGTTAAGTGTTCTCAGCCTAGCTTACCTCATACAGTTGTTGTGAGGATACAGTGGGGAAGAGGAGAATGATATAAACTGAAGACAGGGGCAGATATAAGTAGGTTGGCTGATAGATGGGAAGGATAGAAGGAAGCAGGAAAAAGGGAGGTGCTTCGGGAGCTTTCAGAGAAGGCATAGAGGACATAGTGGGGAGGAGGAAATGAGATGCCCCTGCAAGTCCTTACAGGCTTTCTGCTTGTATTTATATATTTGCTGCAAAATCCCAGTGAACCTGGAGCTATACACTTAGTCCATACTGGATCCTTGATTCTATCATTGCACACACTCAACATCCTTCTGTATCTGCATATTTCAGAGATGGGGGATAACAGTGAGCAAAATGTCTTTCCAGGATATTTATTTGTCATTATTGATCCTCTGAAAAGTTTCCAAGCAACGATAGGGTTCCCTGGGACACCATTAGAAAAACACTTTTTAAGGACAACACCTATAGATCTAAACTTGATCATCATTCTCATATACAGGTAAAGTACAACTGAAACTTGACACTTTATATAGTGACTTATGCAGGAGTTGGTCTCTTGCTTTCAGAAATCTCAGCACTGTTGTAAATTCTAACTTCTAGAGAATCTAAGTCTACACTGTACTGGTCTATGACCATAACAAACAATTCATCTATAATAATTCTCTTTCTTTTTTCCTATAACAATGTTAGTGTACAGACTTCACTAGAGTATCCAAGGATGTGTGTGATTACATCAAGAGGGTACTTACAATTTTGCATGTTTTATTGGCAATAGGCACAGGTCCCAGATTTACCTGGAGAACCACTAGCAGGCCCAGAGAGGGTGGGAGACAGGTGAGGTGTGGGGGCAGACAGCTGTGGCCATCAACGTGGCAGGGGGAGATTCCTGGGTGCCTCCACAGTGGCACAGGCCCTTGATGCCTCACATTCTTAGTTGGCCAATCTGGCACTGGCCTGACCTGGCCAGTGGCAGGGCTCTGGATGACAGACCTTGGGAGAGAGCATTCCCTCTGGTCCACTTGGCCAGGTTAAGAAGATGCCAAGCCACATGAGTTCTTTCAGGGCTTTTTTTGTAGAAAAAGTCCAGGAGGAACTCATTAGCACACACAACAGCAGAAACTCGTTAGCATATTAGGCCACACCCCCGTACTGTAGCTGCGGAGCACCCAGGCAAGCCGGCCCTTGGACAGGCCGAGGAAGGCACGAGGAGGCGTTTAAATGCCTCCCCGATCCTTCCAGGGGCCCCCTGGCCTGCCCGCCTCAGAGTTGCCAGTGGGGGTTGCTCTCCAGGCCTTCCCCCTGTAGCCATGCATGCAGAGGTTTTGGCTGTAGTGGGTGTGGCCAACACTGAAGCCAGCCGGAACTCCGTTGCTGTGCGTTCTTGCCCAAAAATAGCCCTGGGTTCTTTGCCCACCTCTTGTGGCAGTGTCAGCATTGGACCAGATCTATTGAGAGGGAAACATGGCCTGTGTGTCCATTTCCCCCAATTTTGGGAGTCCCATTAAGGGACCTTTTGATGACAGCTTGTAGGGTACACACCTAGCTTGGGGCTGTTAGTACACCCTCACTCTCAAGTGTCAGGGGAAACAATGCAGTGGCTTGCATCCATGTGAAATTCCACATCCTGTGGAAGGTGTGGCTGAGGGCGTAAGGAAGGCAGCAGCAAGAAATAAAGGGGGTAGAGCCACTAGTCACAGAAGAGAAACAAAACAAAGGCAAGAATCTTAAAGAGGTACTCTCAAACAATTCATTGTGACCCAATACTTTCAATCCAAAAGGGTCTTCTTCGGGGTAAGCAATTTACTCTGATTCTAGCTCAGTATTAGTAAACAACTCTTTCAAAATATGTCAGTTTGACTCTTTCCTCCCCCCCCCCCAAGGAAACAGCAGCACCAGGGATTTAAGGGCCAGGCAGGTAGACCAATACGAGATCTAGACTGGAGTCCAGAGGTTTTCGTATGTTTATAAGGTGATAAAATATTGTTAAATCCACTTAAGTTCTAATTAAGGTTTTTAAAAATGTAAAACCATCAAAGGTAAGACAGAAAGTGATCACCAAATAGCACCCTTGTTTTTATTCCTGATCTATTTCTTATTCTTTTGTGAATTTCTTCTACTCCATTACATAACTCATTCATTTTATTTTACTTTCTTCTCCCAAATGCCTTCTCATTAAAATTCAGCATCCACACTAGACTTGCACTTTGATTGACTGACAGATTTTTTTTCCTCCTCTCTGTCCACACTTGGCAGGCATTTAATAGTAATTAAAGATTTCTCAAATCTGTTCAAAGGGTACTCAGATAATCAACAGGCAATGACTTTGATTGATAGTCACTGTCATGAACACAGGAAGATGAGACCCTTGAACAGATTTCCTTCAAGAAACCTTTCTTGTGTAGAAAATATGCTCTCGATTGAACACAGAGACAAATTCTCCCCATATGCCAATGATGCCAAAAGGAGGACAGACTAGAAAAGATTTGCTGCTGCCTTCAGAATTTCTTTATGATCCCATTTCGCCCTGGGGTGTCTCTTCTTTTCTGTGTTAGCCTTGGCTCCTTAGTGGTATGACATTTCAACTAGATATCCACTGCAATAAAACTAGCACAGAAGCAGCCTTGGCTGCTTAAGAATTAAGACAGAAACTGAATCCTGTGGGTTTTAAAATAATGAGAAGAGATGGCAAAACCAACAGCAGTGGTAAAAGGGCAAGAACAGTTAAAGAGTCTCTATGGGTCATCTTCAGAAAACATATTATTTCTGTATACGTTCTCTTGATTTAGTGCCTGCTACATAAGGGCTGTACTACCACAAAAGCTAATAAATCACTGCTCTGGATGACAGCTTTAGCACCTGTGCTTTATCATACAGCAGGGAGCCTTGTAAATTACCCAGAGAAGCAACTGGTGGCCATACAGGATGTCGGGGAAAATCATTCAAGACCCATCCTGGTACACTGATTAACTTCATTTCATTTTCAGCAGCATATAAAGCAAAAATGACAGAGAAATTTACCCTCATCCCACGTGTAGTGCAAGGACCAATTTCTGGTTCACATTCATTGGGCATCAATCCTCTTTGTGTGGCAGAGGAACATGGGTGCATGCCCCTTCCACCACACACAAGTTAACATGCCATGGAGCTCCATAAACTCCACCACCAATTAATATAGCTTGCCCTCTCCAGCAGCAGGTGCATATGATATAAAATCTTCCAGGTGAAGAAGCAGTATGGATGCAACCATATTGAGTGGAGTATAAGGATGGAAGCCAACCCAACTATGTTGACAAGTGTCATTGAACGTTGACAATTTCCATGAACTGAGCAGCTCAAGCATGCTTATGCAAATAGATACTTGGGAGTAGCACCTGTCTACATGGTCATTACTGCTTCAAGCATGTATACCAGCTTTCTCCATGGAGCCACTGTTAAGGAGTTTCTAATCTCCTTTTTTCTAATATACCACCCTCTTTTTAGAGAATTGAGAAGAACTGCATTAATTGAGAATACATATGTAGTTCATATATTATCTGTGCATGGAACAGAACATATATATCACATTCTTCAACTCAGCCAGCTGGGCTGGGAAAAAATACACAGGAGAGAGCTGCTGGGAACGTCTGTGGATTTTTGTTGTTGTTGTTGTTGTTTTGCCTTTCCTAACTGCTAAACTACTGTGGAGCGTTAACTGAGGTTGGTGTGAGAGAGGACAGAGTTTGAAGGTGAGTGGGAGCTTGTAGCCTCCTGGAGAGTGATGGTTTTGTCTGGGTCTGTTTGGGTCTTTTGTCTGATGTGTTGCTCATTGAGCAAGGTCTGTTTGCCTGGGGTGGATTGCAGACCTCCCCCCCCCCATTCTCTACTGTTGCTGCTGGGAGGCAAGGGCTGTGGGCCTCTGAACTGTAAGGCTCCTCCTAGGCAAAGATACAAGCCTTTGGTGCAAGCTGAAGGGTGAGAGTCAAAGGAGTCTTGGCCTGGGGATTGGGCCTGTGGACCTTGCATCACTCTAGATACCTTTAAACCAGTAACTAGTTGTGAAGGTAAAAAATTAACAGGGGACTGGGGCTATCCAGTGTTTTGCAGAGAGGGTCACATGTAAGATTATCTACCCACTTGGTAAAAATCATGGGTGTGTGCTGGCTGCATGGAGCTGGTGGCTCTCAGGGAGCATGTTCATTACCTTGAGGCTAGGGTTGGCAGCCTGGAGAAGCTGAGGCAGAGAGAGAAGTTTGAGGAAGAGACCTTCAGTAACTTACCAGAACAATCCCACTCCAGTTCTGACAGCTCTTCTGCTGTTGTGAAGAGTGAGAGTCTTGAGGTTGGAGGACATCAGTCTGAGGAGGAGGGATGTGATCCCTTAGAAGGAACACCTTCCTTGGGCAATGGACCAATATCCTCTCATACCAAGGATACCCTTGGGGGACTGGGGTGGGTGGGCTTTTGGTAGTGAGTGATTCGATCACTAGGAATATAGCAAGTGGAGTCTGTGACATGCATTTTGACTACCTAGTGACTTGCCTGCCTGGTGTGAAGGATGCTGACATCATGTGCTGTCTAGATAGGTTGATAGGTAGTGCTGAGGAGGAGTCAGCAGTCATGGTGCATGTTAGCACCAATGACATTGGGAAATGTAGTTGTGCAGAGGAAAAAATTAGGTTACTAGGCAGAAAGACCAGGACCTCAAAGGTAGCATTCTCCCGAACAGAAGTGATAAGGGTGGAAATACTGGGCCCAAATGCTTCTTAAAAGTGGGAGTTTACTATCGTCTGTTTGATCAAACTCTTGCGACTGATCTTGAGTTGAAAAAGTAAATAAGAGAGGTGACTAAAACAGATAATGTTATTATACTGGGAGACTTCAACTACCCTCACACTGACTGGGTAAACATGTGCTCAAGTCATTATATAGAAATGAGATTTCTAGACATCACAAATGACTGTGCACTGGAACAGTTAGTCACAGACTCAGCCAGAGCAGGTTCTGAGCAGGGGCAGATATAAGTAGGTTGACGAGATTAGTCCAAGGTGAAGCAATAGGTTCTTGGGAGACCCATTGTCTTAAATTATGCATCTCTCTGAGGTGGGGAGGAGATTGTTAGCTAGCCAGCTGCTGGTATCCATTTTGTGTCATTTTGGGCTGGGCAATGTATTGTATTTATAATATTTGAGATTATATTCAAGGAGGACTGTTTATGGTTTTCTAGCTATAAACTGTCCCTTAGTGAGAGGAGGGATCTGACCACTAATAATTCCCCAAATTTTTAAAAAGGGTCCAGGGCAGAACCAGGAAATTACAGGCCAGTCTGCCTAACATCTGTCCCAGGCAAATTAGTAGAAACTGTAATAAAAATAGAATTGTTAGGCTAATAATAATAATAATAATAATAATAATATACTTTATTGTCATTGTACATAGTACAATGAAATTAAAGATGCAATCCTTTCGGTGAACCATACTCATATACACTCACACAACCATTCGCAATCATTCATAACTCCCTTAAGGTTCACATTGCAACTTAAACCACCAATGTCACCCAAATTCCAATTTCATACAGCATTTAAAGCAATAATAGCTCTCGAATAAAAACTATTTTTAATCTGTTTGTCCTTGTTTTAATTGTCCTATATCTTCTACCCGAAGGCAGCAGTTCAAACAGGGAGTATTCAGGGTGTGACAAGTCCTGCAGAATGTTCTTTGCTTTTTTCAAACATCTGGGCTGTGATGATAACTCTCTGGAGTGCTTTCCTATCCACAGCCGTACAACTGGCAAACCAGGCACAGACACAGTATGTTAAAATGCTCTCTATTGAGCAACAATAGAAGGACATCAGTATTTTCTCACTCAGGACAAAGCCTGCTAAGGGAAAATCAGCATGGCTTCTGCAAAGGGAAGCCCTGCCTCACCAACCTTTTGGTGTTCTCTGAGAAAGTGAACAAGCACAGGCAACTATGACCCAGTATACATTATATACTTGGACTTTCAAAAGGCTTTTGACAAGGTACCTCACCAAAGACTCCTGAGTAAACTTAGCAGTCATGGGATAAGAGGACAGGTTTTCTTATGTATTAAAAACTGTTTAAATGACAGGAAGCAAAGAGTAGGAATCAACGGACAGTTCTCACAGTGGAGGGAAGTAAGCAGTGGGGTCCCACAAGGATCTGTATTGGGGCCAGTACTGCTTAATTTATTCATAAATGATCTGGATCTAGGGGTGAGTAGTGTAGTGGCCAAGTTTGCAGATGACACAAAATTATTCAGGATGGTGAAAACCAAGGCTGACTGTGAAAAGCTCCAAGAAGACCTCCAGAAGCTGGGCGAGTGGGCAACAATGTGGCAAATGAAGTTAAATGTTGGTAAGTGTAAGATGATCCACATTGGGACACAAAATCCCAACTTCAAGTATAGGCTAATAGGGTCTGAACTTGCTGAGGCTGAGAGGGAAACAGATCTTGGGGTCATAGTGGATAGCTCAATAAAAGTGTCAACCCAGTGTGCTGCAGTGCTGAAAAAGGCAAACTCTTATGTTAGGAATTTTTAGGAAAGGGATTGAGGATAAAATGGCCCATATTGTAATGCCCCTGTATAGATTTATGGTGTATCCTCGTTTGGAATACTGCGTACACTTCTCACCACCGTATCTCAAAAAGGATATTGCAAAGGTAGAAAAAGTACAGAGGAGGGCAACCAAGATAATTATGGAGTTGGAGCACCTTCCTTATAAGGAAAGCCTAAAGAATCTGGGACTTTTCAGTTTAGAAAAGAGATTACTAAGGGGGGGGGACATGATAGAGGTTCATAAAATTATGCATGGGGTGGAGAGAGTTGACAAAGAAAAAAATCTTCCTCTCCCTAAATACTATAAATTGAGGGCATCCAATGAAATTTATAGGCAGTAGGTTCGGGATGGACAAAAGGAAATGCTACTTTACACAGAGAGTGGTTAAAATGTGGAATTTGCTGCCAGAGGATGTAGTGATAGCCACAGGAATAAATAGCTTTAAAGGGGGATTAGATAGATTCATGGAAGATAAGTCTATCAATGGCTTCTAGCCCTGGTAACTGAGGGAACCTCCACATTCAAAGGCACTAAACCTCTCAATTCCAGACCCAGGAGGCAATATCAGGGGAAGTTCTCGGCCTTTATGCCCTGCTATTGGCTCTCCAGAGGGATTGGTTGGCCACTGTATGAAACAGGATGCTGGACTAGATGGACCATTGGTCTGATCCATCAGGGCTTATGTTCTTAAATAGTAGTTATGGATGAATGTATAAACTGATACAGTTTAGTAACCCTACAATAGAATCCTATGCAGAGTTACTCCAGACTAAGAAAATGTGTTTCTAATGGTTATTGACTGGGGAAACTCTTCATGGGATTGATCTCCTGGCCTTTTAACTGTTGGACTTAAGGAAGACAAGGCACTTTTCAAAGAAAAAGTGTTGTCAGGCTGGGTAAACTGTCATGCTGTCATTGCAAATAATACAGAAAGGTTTAGGACCAAATCAAACAAAATAGTGGCAAATTGTTAATAAATACTAAAGGACTACTTCTGAGCTCTTCCCCAGTCTAATGTGTAAAAAGCCGGATGCATTTTCAGTCAGCAATAGATACATAAAGGCAAGCACTTTGTAGCAAGGGTTATCAACTACAATTTAAATATTATAATACAGATTGGAACCTCAAGTTTAGGTTAGTGTGTAGCAAAAACAAGGTTCAAACTGCCACTTCCTTTCCTAATAGTAAAGTGAGAAAATTAAAATGCATATCATGTGTACACTGAAAAAATATATAAACAAGTTGCAACAGACATCTCAATAATAGAAGGTCATCTTATAAAGAGAATGAAAATTGTCTTAACAGGCTCAAGAGCCTAACAAGAATAACATTTTAAAAAGAGGTTGTCTAAGCTTTTTTCATTCTCACCATTTTCTTCATTTTAAAAAGTTTCAGTTTTTCATCTTCTTACAGTCGTTGCAGCCGGAATGAGGTTCAGAAAATTATTGCTTTAAACTTTCTGAAAATTGCAGGTAATTCCAAGAGAAGTCAGAATACTTTCATTTTAGAGCATTTTAGTGCCCTGCAGTTTAATTGGCAGACCATTCTATGTGCTTTCATTCTCTCTCTTGCGGCTAGACTCACAAAATTGGTGGTCACACGTGGACCAGAGAGCCAAACATGGGCTGATGAGAGAACTGGAGCTCACAATTCAGCTAGATCATCCTCAGAATAAAGTGTCTGATATGTATTGCCAGTGCACATAGCCAAGGAGCAAAGGGAGCTTAAAGACAACCATTCAAAATTCTTTCTGCAGGGGGAAGATTCAGTGCCTGGGAGACAATTTCCTATCCTCCCTCTAAAAATAGCCCAAAGCAGATTATACAACCTTTACAGACAGCCTTTCATGTTCTTATAATTAGGAACTTTTACTTAACACTTTATATGAAAGTACCAAACACCTCAAAAACAGGCCTGCCCCATGTGTAGCCTGACAGTTATTTGACACCTACATGCTTTTCTTTCTCGCTTTCTGTTTGCCATCCAAAGCAGGAGGCAGGGCCATGATACATGGCTGGTAGACTGTGGTCAGCTTGGTAGGCCCAGGAGTTGTGCAGGCCTGCCTCAACCAATGACAATATTTGCTTTCTTTAAGGCAAACATTAACAATATTTTGAGAGCTCCAAGTTCTCCTTGGTTTTTTTTTCCTTTTGATAAAAACACAGCCCTGTGCATGTTTACATGAGCACAGAGCCCACTGATTTCATTCAGGAGTTAAAATAATACCTTCTCATGTTCTTTTTAAAAATTATTTTATTTAAGTGTAAGTGCAAACAAAAGAATTTCAACATCTAAGTAACATACAATGCAGAATTTTAACAGAGTAACAAGACAAATAGGATAACATAAGCTTCAGAACAGAAGGGATAATGATGCAACAAGAAGGTATCACTTGCGTGTTGCCTGAGATTACTATATACTGGTATGGACATAAACATGAGCATGAACATGAATAACTAGGGTCATCTAGGGTGCTGTGTTGTCAAAGATGCAAGAGTATCGCTTATTTAAAAATGAAGCCACGATGCAAAGTTCAGATTTTTTGGCAGGAGATCATTTTCTGCCGTGAATTGTAAGTATGGGAACCGGGTGTTTGTGAATTTGGAGTGTGTTGTGCATTGTGATGTTCGAGAGGTGTCTAATACATTGGTTATTTTATCCATGATGAAGAATTCCCATATTTTGTTTCTCCATTCCTCCATCGTTGACTTCCAGACAGTTGCGATGGTAAGTGAGGCTGCTATGAGCATATATGATGTTAAGCGTTGGAGAGGGTCTTTGCTTTTCATTGGGTTTCTGAGGTGAAGAAGTATGCTTTCTGGGGTCATCTGGAGCTTTTGCGAGGTTATCTTGGTTGTTTCAGTGACAACGGTCTTCCAGAACTGTTGGATGTGGGGACAACTCCACCAGCAATGCATGTAATTGCTCACCACTCCACAGTTCTTCCAGCATAATGGTGAGCAAGATTTATTCATGTGATGTAACCGGCTTGGGGTGTAGTACCATCGTGAGACTAATTTAAAAAGTTGAAATCTGATTTTGAAGACTTTGGAACTATCAGCTAAGGTGGACCAGATAGAAGACCAATGATGTTCCATCAGTTGTGTGTCGAGATCTTTTTGCCATGCAGTTTGATACTTCCATTTCGATATGTTCTGGAAATCTATGAGGACTTTGTATATTTTTGAGAGCAGATGTTTTGAATGTTCCAAGTGGGTTTCGATGATTATTTCGAAGGGTGATTTGTTTCTCTTGAAGATGCCAGAGACTGACAAACGACCTATAAGACTTCCCAGTTGGTAATAAGGGAGCCAGGAGATTGGTTTGCCAATCTTGTCCTCAAATTGTAATTTTTGTATTATCTTCCCTCGTAGGACCAGATCTTGGAGGCAATTATAGCCCGCTGTCGTCCAGTCCTGGAATGCATCTGGTTCTTGACCTGGAGGAAACCAGTCTTGGTGAGTAAAGGAAGAGGTAAGATAGCTGGTAATAGGTGTTTTCTTTGCTTATCCCAGATTTGTATTGTGTGTGCCAAGTAGGGGTTATCTGCAACTTGTTTTGGGTGTTGTTTGCTGGAGCTCCAGATGGTTTCATAAAGTGTGAGCGATATCGTGTGACCTTGTTCTACGGACATCCAATTGTTTGTGAGTACATTTTGCAACATTTGTATCACGTTTGAGATAGCAGCCGCTTGATGGTGGCCTCTCAGATTTGGTAAATTGAGACCGCCCTTGTGTGTGGGGCAAGATAGGATTCGATGGTCAAGTCTCGATTTTTTGAAAGCCCAGATGAATGTATTTAGAGAATCCTGCCATGTTTTGAGGTCAATGTCTGAAATTTTGTTGGGTAAGGCCCTGAAAAGAAAGAGAAGCTGGGGAAAATAAAACTTTGGATCAGATTAATTCTGTCTGGTAGCGTAAGCGTGAGAGCATTCCATTCCTGTAATCGCTTTTGAGTGTCCTTATGTAGTTTGTGGAAGTTGCATGATTTTTGAGGTCAAGTGGTATCTGTACTCCCTGATGTCTCCATGAAGATTGTACCCATGAAAATTGGAACTTTTTAGTCAAATCTTTTTTTACATCTGAGGATACACATTTAGGATAGATTTCTGATTTGTGTGTGTTTGTGGAAGTTGCATGATTTTTGAGGTCAAGTGGTATCTGTACTCCCTGATGTCTCCATGAAGATTGTACCCATGAAAATTGGAACTTTTTAGTCAAATCTTTTTTTACATCTGAGGATACACATTTAGGATAGATTTCTGATTTGTGTGTGTTGACACGAAGACCTGAGACTTTCTCAAAGTTCTCCAAGATTTTGCAGATGGTTGGTAAGGATTTTTGGGGATTGGAAACATATAACGTGAGGTCGTCTGCGTACACTGTCATTTCATGTTCTGTACCATTGATGACAAGTTCTGAGAAATCTTTTGCCTTGCAGAGTTTTTCTGTTAGTGGTTCAAGTGCCATCGTGAAAATCAGCGGAGAGAGTGAGCAGCCTTGATGTGTTCCTCGCTAGGGATGAAAGAAAGTAGAATTGTGACCATGGACCCTGATATAAGCCACAGCACTGTTGTGAATCTGGGTCCAAAGTCTAACCTTTGAAATAATTCTATCATGAATGCTGGTTCTATAGAGTCAAAAGCCTTCTCGATGCCCAGTACTAGAATCAAAGTGTTAGAAGAGCCTTCCCCCCCCCCCATGTAATGATGTTGAGTGTGCGGCGAATATTGTCAGTCAGTTGTCTGGCTGGGATAAAACCCATCTGATCTGGGTGTATGTATTCAGAGATTATAGATTTCAGGTGATTTACCAGTATTGTGGTGAAGATCTTTGTGTCATTGTTAATTAATGCAATTGGTCGGTAAGATGCTGGGTTAGTGGGGTCTTTCTTATCAGGAAGCGCAATGATGGAGGATTCCAACCAGGAAGCAGGCATTTGATCATCATTGAGTATTTTGTTGCATACATGAAGTAAAAAGGGTATCAAGGTGCTGCGAAATGCTTTGTAAAATTCGGCTGGAAGGCCATCCATTCCAGGTGATTTATTGGTTTTCAAATTTTTAATTGTGTCTTTCAGCTCTTGAGCCGTAACTGGATTATCCATAAACTTGGAGTGTACTGAAGACAAACGTTTTGGGAGGCCGAGAGAATCAAGGCAAGTTGCTATGTTTTTTATGTCCGGATCTTTGGTTTGATATAATTGCTTGTAAAATGTTGCGAAACCTTGTGTTATATCTTTGGGAGTGGTGAGTATCTTGCCCGACTGATGTTTCAGAGAGCCCACTACCAGTGCTCTTTTTCTCTCTTTTACTCTTCATGCCAGAAGACATATGTTCTTTGAGGATTTTTGCCAATAGTGCTGTTTTATATAAAGGAGATTCCGTTGAATTTGTGAAATTTCAATTGTTTCTAAAACCTTACGTTTGGATATTAACTTAGCATATATTTTTTTGTTTCCCGTGCGCTTGTGCTCCGTTTCTAGTGGTGTAATTCGTTGGAGTGTTTCTCTCTTAATTTTCTCTCTCTCTTTCTTCAGGTGTGATGTTAATGAGATAATAGAGCCTCGAATGACAGCCTTCATTGCATCCCAGGTGTTGGCCGGTGTCGTGTCTAGGACAGAGTTTTCTTCAAAAAAGTTTAATGTCCTCTTCTATTTTATTTCTTGTTGTTTCTTTTAATAAAATCTTTATATCTAATTACCATTGTCTGTCTGTGTGAGTTTCTGTGGGTTTTTTGAAAGTACAATCTATTCATGCATGGTCCGTAAGATGACATGAACCAATTTTGCTGAACTCAATGTTGGTAGGAGTGATCTCGAGGTTAAGAGGTAATAAATTCTTTAAAAGTTGTTGTGTTTTGCTGAGAAGAATGAATAGTCCCTTTCTGTAGGATGAAGCATCCTCCACGTGTCTATTAGCTGGAATTTGTTGAACAGGTTGGAGAGACGGGTTGCCATTCTAGCTGAACCTGGGTGTCTGGGTGACATGTTGGATCTGTCCAGTGTATTGTCTGCAGCAAGGTTTAGGTCTCCACCAACAATGAGATCACCCTCTCTAAATGTTTGTAGCAATGCTAAAGTCTCTGTTAAAAGGTGAACTGATTTTGATTTGGGGCGTACACTGTCACCAGCGTGATCAAGTGACCGACAATTGTTCCTTTTGCAAATAAAAATCTTCCCATTTGGTCTCTTTTTGTGTCTTTCAAAACAAAATTAAGACTCTTTGAAAACAAAATAGCTACTCCCCATGATTTAGAAGTCCCCGGAGATTGGAGTTGTATCGGGAACAACGGAGTTTTCAGAATTGGAACTGTGTCAGAACTTGTGTGTGTTTCTTGAAGAAATAAAATAGATGTGTGAAGTGATTTCACATACTAAAGCACTCTTTTCTTTTTTATTAAATTGCCTAGACCTCGGATGTTGATCGAGCTTATTTTTAAATTATCCATGACCAGTATAGGTGTTGGATCCCCAAGCATCGAGAATAAATCCACGTTTTCAAGAAAAGCAAAATTTATTTCAAAGCGTTGAAGACATACTCAAACACGTTCTTTGTTAGAACTGGGGATACACAGTTAGGTCAAGCATAATAAAGGAAATTCAAACAGATACAGATCCAATGAATAGCATTCCCGCTGGCGGGCTAATGAAACGGTTGCGCGCCCAGTCCATGGGAACCAGGCAGAACATCAGACAAAACACAGGTGCAGGACTCATGAGAAAAGCAATAGGCAAGCATTACAGCATCTTCTCCCCCACACAACCTCCAGCAGTTATCTTGTGCATTCCAACGCAGGAGCAGGATGATAGAAAACAAGCCGGGTGCAACAGGGAAAGGATATGTACACAGAGGTCACAGAAAACAGAATGGCAGCTTGCTGACATACTGCCCCCCTTAAAATACACTTACAACACACCTCCCGGGTCGGGCGGGAGATCTCCCGGGCTGGGCGGGAGACCTCCCGGTTTGTCCGGGAACCTCTTGTGGAAACTACGGATCAGGTAAGGGGCCCGAATATCCCCTTCTTCCACCCATTCGCGGTGCTGGGGACCGAAATCAACCCATTCGATAAGGTACCAGAGTTTACCACGTTTCAATTTACAATCAAGGATATCAGCGATCTCAAAATGTTCATCCCCTTCCAAAATGACAGGTGGAGGAGGAGTAACTGCTGGTCTCCAGGGAGACGGGCCAGGATCCTTCTTCAACAGGCTCATGTGAAAAACAGAATGCAGAGCACGTAAATTCTTAGGCAAAACAACATCAACCGCCACATCATTTATGACTTTACGCACTTTGAATGGACCTATGAACTTCCACCCCAATTTCCTGCTAGGCCGCAGCATCTTAATGTTCTTGGTCGAGACATACACAAGATCCCCAGGTTTCAGATCAAACCCCACCACCCTACCCTTGTCTGCCTGGGTCTTGTAAGCAGCCTTGGCTGCGTCAAGCGTTTGGCATAGCAGAGGCCATGCATTTTGCAAGGACATACACCATTTATCAGCGCCCCCCACAGGACGTTCCCCCATCCCTTCGAGGAAGGGGAGGGGGGGCTGTCGTAACCAGAAACAGCTTTATAAGGAGACATGCCCGTGGAGCTATGGACAGTATTGTTATAACAATATTCAGCAAGAGGCAACAATTCACACCAATCATTCTGTTGATAATTAGTAAAACAACGAAGATATTGCTCCAGGGTCTGATTAACTCGTTCTGTTTGTCCGTCAGTCTCAGGATGATACGCGCTGCTGAGCCCTTGTTCCACCCCTAAAATGGAAAGAAGTTCCCTCCAAAACTTAGAAACAAATTGGGTCCCCCTGTCAGAAATTAATTTAGCAGGTAATTGATGAATTTTCACCACGTGAGACATAAACGATTTCGCCAACCTCTGAGCTGTAGGCAAGGAAGGAAAAGGCACAAAATGAGCTTGCTTAGAAAATAAATCAACAACCACCCAAATAACAGTGTTCCCTTTGCTCGCAGGGAGGTCAGTAATAAAGTCCATGGACACCACTTCCCACGGTCTCGATGGGGTAGGGAGTGGCTGCAGAAGACCAGGAGGCTTGCCCACTCTGGGTTTAGTCAAGGCACAGGTTTGGCAGGACCGAACAAAAGTCAAGAGGTCTTTGCGCATCTGTGGCCACCAGAACTGTCTGCGGATGAGTTGCAGAGATTTAACAAAACTCCAATGCCCTGCCAGTTTCGAACCATGAGCAGAATCCATCACCTCCCTCCTCATCGAAATAGGCACATACAGTTTGTCTCCAGAATAAATCAGACCTTCAGGGCTACGGACACAATCTGGCAACGCTTTCAGGGAGGCATCATCATCAGCAGTAAAAGCAGACATATATTTCTGGACCCAGCCCCCCCCCCCCCAGGGAAAAGGGAAGGCGAAGTTTCATCAGAGCGCGGAATCGAGCGCGCTTGCGCACGGGTGACCACAGCCCCCCCCAGGTGGGAGGGGGAAAAAACAGAGTCCATGATGATTTCACGCTGACTGTCATGTTGTGGGAGGCGTGAGAGCGCGTCAGCCAGGGAATTAGCCGTCCCAGGGAAATGACGAAGAGTGAATCGAAACTTAGCAAAGAAGTCCGCCCAACGAAGTTGTTTAGCGTTGAGAGAACGGGGGGATTTCAGCATTTCCAGATTTTTATGGTCAGTCCAGACTTCAAATGGCAGTTGCGCCCCCTCCAACCACTGCCTCCAAGTGGAGAGAGCCAGCCGGATCGCTGATGCCTCCTTCTCCCAAATCCCCCAGTTTCGTTCAGCGTCAGAAAACTTTTTAGACACAAATGCGAGGGGGTGTAAACGACCATCTTCCCCTTCTTGCAAAATAGCGGCCCCCATTGCCACATCCGAGGCATCAGTTTGGACAATGAATTTTTTAGTTTCATCAGGGCGCGCTAGCACTGGCTCAGATGTGAACATCAGTTTAAGTTTCTCAAAAGCCTCTGCGCAAGCAGGGGACCATTTAAGCGGGGCGCCTGGTTTCGTAGCATCAAACCCCTTCCCCTTGGTCTTTAGCAAATCAGTCAGAGGAAGGGCAATTTGAGCGAAATTCTGGATGAAATTTCTATAAAAATTGGCGAATCCGAGGAACATTTGCAATTGTTTGCGGGTCCTGGGGGGTTCCCAGTCAAGTACAGCCTGTATTTTAGCAGGGTCCATTTCCACCTTCCCCCCAGAGATGCGATAACCCAAAAAGTCAATGCATGTCTTGTGGAATTCACATTTTGACAGCTTTGCAAACAGGTGGTGTTCATAAAGTCGCTTAAGGACCTGGCGCACCAATTTAATATGCGACGGGAGGTCCTGAGAGTACAGCAACACGTCATCAAGGTAAAGGACCACTCCTTTGAACAAGAACTCATGTAGGACCTCATTGATTAGGTTCATGAAGACCCCCGGAGCCCCTTGAAGCCCGAAGGGCATAACGAGGTACTCAAACTGCCCCAAAGGGGTATTAAATGCAGTCTTACTTTCATCCCCCTCCCGAATGCGCACACGGAAATATGCATCTCGGAGGTCAAGTTTCGAGAAGATTTTGCCCTTGGTGGCCTCAGCTACCAAGTCCTTGATTAGCGGGAGGGGGTAGGCATTGGACAAAGAAACAGCGTTCAGACCCCTATAATCAGTGCACAATCTAAGCCCCCCGTCTTTCTTCTTTCGGAAAAGTACAGGCGCGGCGAAAGGGGAGGAAGCCGGGCGAATGAAACCTCGGGCTAGGTTTTTATCAATAAAGTTCCGCAGTTCAACTTTCTCAGCCGGCCCCATCGCATAGATTTTACCTTTAGGTAATTTACAGTCAGGCAAAAGTTCAATAGCACAGTCAGTAGAGCGATGGGGGGGCAATTCGTTAGCTTCATCTTCGCCAAACACTTTCGCCAAGTCTCTATACTCTCGAGGCAAAGAAGCTAACTCTTCCGGCTGCAAAGCGCCGCAGGGGAACTGTGCGGTCGGCTGGTCCCCCCACGAGTCCAACCAGCAGTGATCTACACATTTAGCCGACACAAATTTGACAACCCCTTCTTCCCACAAGATGTAAGGGTCATGGGTAAACAACCAGGGACTCCCCAGTACTAAGTCAAACTGCGATTTAGGGGTAACAATGAAGGATCTGGATTCCCAATGATCGCCAGCCCCCAACCGCAAAGCCATAGTCTCGTGTGTACAAGGTTCCATGGGTGCCCCATCCATTTGGGTAAAAATGATGGGAGACTTCAAGGGGACTATCCCCGCTTCCAGTGCCAATAACACTCTAGGGCTGATGAGATCCCTCCCACACCCAGAATCAATCAACGCTCTCACCCTAACGTGGGTCCCCAGGAGCGGATTCATTAACGAGACAGTCACGAAAAACAGGGAAGGGGTTTCTCTCACCACCTTGGGCGCAGAGCTAGAATGGCCGTGTCGTTTTGCGCCTCTCACAACAGGCCGTTGTCGTTTTCCGCCGTTTCAGCCACCACCTCCTCTTCTGACTCGGCAGCAGACGGTTCGATTCCCTCCAGGCCTTGGGCCGCCTGCAGAGCTTTGGAGAAACGCGGTTTAGCCATCCCCTTCTTCCCCGTCAGCGGTGTCTTCGGGCTTGGAGTAGGCGGCTTGTCTTTTACCTGACGGCTGCCACAATCCACAGCGAAATGCCCCTTCTCCCCGCACTTGAGACAGAGCCCCATCTTCATACGTAGTTCTCGTGCCGATTCCGACAGGCGTTGAGTCTTGGGTCTGGAGGCACTGGCAGCGGCGGGTCTGTTGGTCGTAGCAGCCAAGTCGAGTTTGATGGTGGTGAGCCGATCCTCTGCATTTTCAGCTTCCTGGGTCCAGGCCATCAGGGAGACAGGATTGACAGTCTTCAGAACCGTTTCTCGGATGTCTGCGTTGAGTCCCAATCGATACATCTCAGCCAATATATGATCAGGGTAGTCTCGGAGCTTTGCTGCCTGCTTGTGGAATTCCAGTGTGTACTCGCGAACCGACTTCTTATTCTGGCGGTAGGTGCGGAGAAACGCTTTAGCTCTTTGGCTCGCGTTGACATCTTCAAACCTCGCCCGCAGCGCCCACATGAATGCTCGCAAATTCAAAAGTTCCGGACCGCGGTCATTGTGCAGTCCAACATACCATGTGGCGGCGTCTCCTTTTAGTCTTGCCGAGATGACATCAATAAGACCAGCTTCATTTCGGAACAGGTGTCGGCTCTCTTCTACGAATTTATGCACTCTCACCGTGAAGAAAGCGAGTTCATCTGGGTTGCCGTCAAAGGTAGCCTCCAGTAGATCTTTGGGTCTGGGCCATGGAGGCCGTACCAACGGTCCCAGCTGACCCGGAACTCCCCTGAGAGGGAGACCCGGACCAACCGGTGGCCCCGCTGGCATTGGCCTCATCGGTGGCGGCAGACCCGGCACCGGCGGACCCCCCGGCATCGGCTGTTGCACAGGCCCTTGCTGAGGCGGTCCCGCCGGCGGCTGGACAGGCACCTGCGGCGCGGGAACTCCCGGTACTTGCAGCGGAGGTCCCGTCGGCGGCTGAGCAGGCACCTGCGGTGCGGGAACTCCCGGTGCAGGGACAACTTGTTGCTGCGCGGCGTGTGCGTCAAGGAAATTAGCCATTCTAACGTCCATCATTCCCGGCAGAGCTTCCATTACATCCTGGAATGTCCTCAACAAGTCCCTCACCGAGTATTCCAGTTCTGCCAGTCGTTCCCCGGTGGTTTCCTCCGGGATGGGGTCCCGAGGCCCCGATGGTTCGAACATCCACTCTTCGAGGTCTTGCTCAGAACACCCCTTCTCCGAGGTAGCCCCCGGCTCTGGGAACAATCCCTTGTCAAACAAACTTTCACGTAATCCGCTCCCTCGACGGGAGTACACCTCACGGGTGCCTTGAGTGTTGTACATAGTCCAGTCATCCTGCCGTTGAGTCTTCCGCGGGCCCCAGTGCGAAGGGGTCGGAGGCGGCCAAGACAGATGTGCAGGCCGGCGGGGAATCGTTCCCCCCACGGCACCCTCCAGCGAGGCTGCAGTCGTGAATACCAAAGGAGCGGAGGTGTGTGGGACCGATCCTGAATCCCCCTCCGTTTTAGGTAGGTCTCCCTCAGCTCCGCTCATGATCTTGCCAGATTCGGAACGATAGGAGAAAGGGAGTTCTAACAATATGTTGGATCCCCAAGCATCGAGAATAAATCCACGTTTTCAAGAAAAGCAAAATTTATTTCAAAGCGTTGAAGACATACTCAAACACGTTCTTTGTTAGAACTGGGGATACACAGTTAGGGCGAGCATAATAAAGGAAATTCAAACAGATACACATCCAATGAATAATATTCCCGCTGGCGGGCTAATGAAACGGTTGCGCGCCCAGTCCATGGGAACCAGGCAGAACATCAGACAAAACACAGGTGCAGTTCTCAGGAGATAGCAATAGGCAAGCATTACAGCGTCTTCCCCCCCACACATCCACCAGTAGTTATCTTATGCATTCCAGCACAGAAGCAGGATAGTAGAAACAAGCCGGGTGCAACAGGGTAAGGATATGTACACAGAGGTCACAGAAAACAGAATGGCAGCTTGCTGACAATAGGTTCAAACAGGCCTGAGTATTCTGCCTGACAATTAGGTAAGTTGTATTCTCTAGTTTTAATTAGTAACCAAACTTATCTATTAAAGAATTAATTTAAGTTGTGAACAAATTATTAGTTCAGTTGATTAACGTAATAAATGTTGGACTAAAATCAGCAATCAGAAACAGTCAGTTAATTACGATTAAAAATTAACAAGCAGTAACCACTGTATACTGTATAACCTCCAATATAGAAGATCCATTAAATAAAACAATATGATAATTACTTACGAAGCAGTGGTGTCAAGGTTTCCTGAAGTTAAAGGTAATAATTGGTTAAGTAACTATTAATGTTCCTACTTGCTATAATGTGCTACCTATGGTGTGTAAAAATTGTAAGAGTCATTTAATAGTATATTAAAACAGATATGAAGTAGGATTGTGTGTGAAATTCTGAACTATTAATAAATTCCTTCTGAGCAGAATTCTCCCCCTTCAGCAATTCTTCCTTAATTTAATACAATTCTCAGTTGGGCTATTGACTACACTTCACTGGCATAGTCCATTAAGAAGGTTGTCCTTAAACATTGGCACATTTTAAGGGATGTGCCAGGATGTAACAACAAACCCTTTATAGGGTTTAGGAAAACTTCTACCATTAAGGATTTGTTGGTCCATGCAGACCTAAAGGTGGATGTTAATATTGATAACAGTCCTAATGGACATTTCAGATGCCTTAGATGTGCAGCATGTCCATTAAGTTGGGAGACCAAATGCACTGAATTTTCTGATATCAATTTTAAGTTAGTACTTAAGAGCTAGTCTTCATGTGTGACTAAGCGCACAATTTACATGGTGGTCTGTCCGTGTGGCTTGAGGTATATTGGAGAATCAATTAGAGTGATTAAAACTCGCATATTAGAGCATAAATCCAAAATTTAAAATGCACATCTGGAAGCTCCCCCCGTAGACCATTTTGTTTCTAAAGGACATAGATATGATTACTTTAAATTTGTAGCTCTAGAAGTCATTAAATCTAATAAATATGACAGAAAAGATATACGTAAGGTCCTTTTGAAGAGAGAAGCATTCTGGATATACAGACTAAACACCATACATCCACATGGTCTGAATGCATCTTTAGATCTGAGTTGTTTTCTATCATTCCTATTCCTTAGTGTTTCAGTATTAGGACACCCAGCCATTGTTCAGTTTTTATGTAAGTTGATTCTGGAGCTATCCATGATTGTGTAAATTCAGTATAAGTTAGGAACCACCAACACCTGGTTAACACATAAGCTTTATTCTGTTTGAGAGATGTTCTTCTCCATTACTTATGCAATGAAATATGTGGTAAGTAGGTTTGAACATTTTCTTTCTCACATAGGCTTTGGTTCTATACAATTATACTTAGTTATCCAGCCTGGTCTCATTGCTTTGCTATATTTTTTAGAAACTATTGAACTCCATGTGAATTGGGCAGCTTTTCCATTGAAGTGCAATTTTTCATACATCATCAAGTAAGGCTTTGCACCAATTCTGTTATTTTGATGTACAATTACCAAGATGCAAGTATTGATGTTGACATATATATTATATTATTTATAAGCTTATAGACTCTTGGTTAGAAGAAGACGTTTGTCGAAACGGCATCACATTCCGGAGACCACCGTCCCGTCGTTGTCATCTTCTATCTTTATGTATCTGTATCTACACATTTGAATGTATTATTATCACTTTTGTACATTTCATATTTATAACTTTACGGTTTTCGTTAAAGAAATATTGAGCGCACTGTGTACAGTTCTTGTGGTTCTATTTTTGCATGTGCTAGAGTGAATGCCATTTCAGTTTTTTCCCGTCTGTTTCAGCGTATCAGCTATTTCTGTCCGCTTATCATTCAGTGGATTAAGCATTCCTGTCCTGCCATTTTCTCTGTTATAGAGTTTAAAATAGTCATTTCCATCTATTGGAAAGATGCTTGTAGGTATTTTTGTAAAGTTTTGTTTACTGGGTCATTTAAAGGCATTTCGTTAGGCTCAGAAAAAGCTGTGAGCCTCTGAGTCGTTTTGTTTTTTACTATTTTCGGCTATAAAATAGTGCTTAATTGACTTGTTTTTACCCTTTGGAAATTGTGCTTGTGTTCTGCCCAATTTTCCCATCAGTTAATTTGCATTTTCGTTGGCTGCTACTTTATGTGGTATATGAGGAGGTTTCTCTGTCTTGTGATTCCTGATGTCAGATTTGTGTCCATTTATCCTTTGGCATAGGGTTTGTCCTGTTTGCCCTATGTAGAGAACCAAAGGGCATTGTCAGCATTTAATGGCAATATACAATGTTAGAAAATGAGCAAGTGGTGTAGTTGATGTTATGGTGACCCCAGCAAGGGGCTCCCAAAGCAAGTGAGAAGCAGAAGTGGTTTGCATTGCCTTCCAGTTTGGTGAAGTGGTTAGGAGTGCAGACTCTAGTATGGGAGAACTGGGTTTGATTCCCCACTCCTCCACATACAGCTGCTGGTGTGACCTTGGGTCAGTTACAAGTTCTTTCAGAGCTGTTCTCTCAGGAACAGTTCTTGAAAGAGTTACCTCACAGGGTGTCTGTTGTGGGGAGGGGAAGGGAAAAAGAGATTGTAAGGAACTCGGAGGCTCCTTCAGGTAGTAAAGGGTGGGGTATAAATCCAATCTTCTTCTTCCTCTGTAGAGTCTTCCTTGGTGGTCCCCCATCCAAGCACCAACCCTGCTTAGCTTCTGAGATGTGATGAAATTGGGCTATACCATGTCACTTTCCCTTACAGACCATGAAAACTTGGGGGAGGGAGCTGAACTCTTATGAGGCTTTATGATGACCAAAGTGCAAAACATCTGGCATCAAATTGTGAAATAATAGGATCAGTCCCAAAATGTAATCTATTCAGTATGCTAACATTTAGAGGGTCCATGGCTCAACATATACAGAGTGTCTTCTCTTCTTTCACTTGCTCTTCAGTCTGATATCAGCACAATTTACTGAGTGAAAGTGAGAAGCAGCAAGGTGATAGGGGAACTTACCTAGAAGCTTCACTGAGTTTTGCCAAGTAAGCAAAACTTTAATGAAATTTCAAGATCAGTTTTCTTTTTCTCCCCACAGTGCAGCTGTCCAAGCTGATCGGAGAGCTGCTGTATGTTGGTCATTTCCCACCAATCATCATCATATCAACCTGACACAAAAGTGTTTCTAGTGAGGGAATAGCTGTCACAGGCCAATTTTGGACTAGTTGAAAATATAGTAAGCAAATAACGTGTAGAAGTTTTTTAAAACCTCAAGGATAATAGGTAGCTAATGAACAGGCTAATACTCTTGCCATAGTAGGTCTCCGGTAATCAGTCAGAGTGAAAGGAAACTGACTTTGGTTGTTATTCAAGTACCACAAAGTAAGAGTATGTCCCACCAAAATCAAAAGGCACTAAGTCCAAATAAAAGACAAGGTCTCCAGCCAAAGAATGAACTAACTAGTTCAAATGTGAGAAATTAATCCTTTTCACCCACCCACAGCTCTCCCCACATACACCCAGCTGCTTGGTTTTCATTTCTCCCTTAAAGTTCCTAAGCAGCAATGCTGAAATGAAAACAGAGGCAGCCAGTGCCATCTTATTACCATTTTTCTCCAACACCTTACCACCTGGCACCTTTTACATGCTTGCAACCTGCCCCACAAAGAATCCTGCCTCTAGGTCCTTCACAAGATTTTAATCCCAATCCCAACTTTTACTTATCTGAAAAAAATTGCACTGCAGTCATTCCAACAGCTTTACTTCCTGAGCAGCTAATTATCTGCTCTAGGTCTCGATCAGATGGCCAGTTTGATCTGTTGCCATTGCTGTTCCCTTATGGATTTAAAGCGCACAACCAGACAGCAACATCTGTCTGTCATGCCCCAGTCATCTGAGTTCCATTCCCCCCTCCCCTTGCCCCGTGGTTTTTTTTTGCTACCTGAGAAAGTCCGGTCCTGTTGGTCTGAGCTGCTTCCAAAATGGATTTCCTGTCATCTGGTCACTCTGTTGCACACCCAAACTGCCAGGCAAGTCTCACTGATCTCTTGTTTTCCAGCCACCATTTCCCCCCCTAGTTAGCGAGGATCACATGACTGTATATACGCATCTCTCCCCCCCCCGGGGGGCTGCTCAAAACCTTGTTTTCTTTTGAAAAACTCTCAAAGAAAGACACCCCTGTTCTGCAGCTTTTTAATATCATTTGGGGAAGGGGTAAATTGAAACAATTAGAGGGAGGACGGCAGTGAACTTCATATCCCAGCAGTCTCTTCACCGCTTGTGCGCTTGCTCTGTGGACTAACTTTAGAAATAAAATGGCCGACAGCCCTATGAATTCCATATCCCAGCATGCTCATAGTGCTTGTGGGCATGCTCAAAGGACACACTTTTGAGAAAAAAAGATTGACAGGCTGACTCCCTGCTTGCTGTTGTCTGATCATGCAAGGAGGCGGAAAAAGCGCTTTGAAGCGTGCTAAAAGGGGTGAGTCTGGTCAGGATTCTCTGCCACAAAATAACCTGGTTTAATTTGAGGTGGGAAAACAGCAGATTGAACTGCCCATTTGATCACAACCCTTGACCCCTTTTGGTTTGGTTTCACACCAGGCTATGGGATGGAGAGGGCACTGGTGGTCTTAGCTGATGACTTCCATCTAAATGTAAACCAGGGCTATGCCTCTCTGCTGCTGTTTTTCTACTAGACTTATAAATGCTTTTGATACAGTAGAACATGCCAAATGTTGAGACATTTGGAAGTAGAAGTAGGGATCAAGGAATGTGCACTGGATTGGTTTAAATCATTCCTTATGAGTCGGACTCAGAGGGTTGCTGTTGGGGACCAATTCAGTGTGGAGTCCTACAAGGCTCAGTCTTATCCCTCATGCTACTCAATCTGTATGTAAAGCCACTAAGAGAAATAATTTGTGGTTTTAGAAATAGGTTGTCATTAATATGCCAATGACACACAACTCTACATTTTTATCTGAATCCCCTGGTGATCCTGTAGAGATCCTGAAGCAATGCCTGGCTGCTGTGATGGCTTCAAGAAGTAAGCTAATGCAGCTGGGGGGGGGAGGCATTTTACCAGCTTCAGATAAACAAGATGAAAATGAATTCTGGCAAGATGGAGGTGATGTCAGTTGGGAAGGTGCTTCCCATTTTTGATGCAGTCCAGCTGACACTTGCTGACAATGTAGAGGTGATAAATGGATCCATATTTGTTACTCAAGAAGCAAGCTAATGCAGCTGCATAAAAAGGCATTTTACCAACTTCACTTAGCTTGGAAGACAGCCCCCTACTTTGTTTCAGCTGATCTGGCCACATGGATCTGGGCTATGGTCACCTTGAGGCTAAACTATTGTAACTACATGGAGCTACTCTTAAAGACAACTTTGAAACTCCAGTTGGTACAGAATGCTGCAGCCCAGCTGTTATTGGGTGTTAAATAAAATGTGCATAACATTCCAATTTTGCAGACGCTCAGTTAGCTACCAAATATTTATTGGATTCAGTTCAAGGTTCTAGCAATCACCTACAAAACACTTAATGGCATTGGATCCCATTACCTGCAGGACCACCTCTCCTGCTGTGTTCTGCCATAACAGTTGCACTTATCCGTGCAAAGCCTACTGAAGGTGCAACCCTGGAAAGAGACCAAGACCGATTCCCAGAGGTCGTTTCCTGCAGGAGAACACAGGAGTGGAGCTCCAGCAGTAAAAAGCCCAGGGGCAGGCACATGCAACAAGCCCCATCACCTGCTTCCAGCAGCCCTCAGTCAGAGCAAGAAGCAGCCAGGTAAGTTGCAGAGCTCCCCCCGGCCCCCTGGTCCAAAACAGTCCAGTCGCACCTTTAAGACCAAGTTTTATTCAGGTACAAGCTCTCCCTCCTCTGCGAGGACAGATCTGCACGTGTGTCCCCCCCCCCAATAGCTAGCAATCCAAAAAAGTCCAGTGGAACCTGAGCGGTGGGTGTTACCTTCTGATACACTTCCGTGATGTCAGGGTGTGTGGCATATGCAAATAAGTTATGCTAATGAGTTATGCTAATGAGCTCCTGCACCTCTTTTTCTACGAAATGACCCCTGCCAATTCCCCACAAGAAGCTGTGCCACCCTCGCTTTTCTGTTTTCCCTGCTTGCATTGGTCAATTTCACACTATTTGCTGCACAGCCACATTTTGACCACGTGCATTCTCTGTGGTGACTCCCATATTCTGGAATTTTTAGCTTTTGATTTCTAGACTGCTCAACCCCGAAGGGCTCTGAGCGGTTTACATAGTTTAGTTAACACTTCTAACTAGGGCCACACAGTATTGGGGGAAGGGAATGCCTACCAGGCACCCTACTGGCTAGTTGTTCATTTTGGTGGTTCTTCTCTTCCTCTGCCTCTGTGCGGTGGCTCGGCTTGGCTCTGTAGCGGCTCCTGCTGGGGCGGTTCCGTTGCCTGCGACTAAGTGACTATCATTCGCATCGGCCTCTGTCCTGATTGGCTCCGGCCAAGCTTATGCCGTCACATCGCCACTCCTTCGGACCAGTCCCCACTCGCCTACTTGATGTTCCGACGCCATCTTCCATCATCCTCCACTGGATCACGGGTCGCCCCGCTATCGCCGACACCGCTGCTCTTCTCTGCCACCGCTCGACCGAAGGTGGGTGCCCCCCTGCACCTAGGCAGGTACCCATTTATCTACTTGCAAGCTTTCAAACCACTGGGTGGGCAGGAGCTAGGATGAGGGCCAGGAGCTCACCTTGGCCACGGTGGGACTTGAACAGCCTAATGGCTGTTGAGAGATTTTTTTAACTTGCAGGCGCTTTACTGCCTGCACCACCGCTCCTCAAATGGCCTGCCTAAGCTATCAGGAAAGCCCCCATACTTTTATCGTTTTGTAGAATGTGCAAAACAGAAATATTCAGGAAGGCATTATTGTAAAAGTATCAAACTATAGTGTAAAGCTGGGGTCCCCAACTTTTTTGAGCCTGCAGGCACCTTTGGAATTCTGACACAGTGTGGCATGTCCAACTACTAAGTTGTTAGCCAAACTGCTTTATGTACAGCAGATGGCAACTAAATTTAATGTGAGTTCTTGCCAAAATTTACGGAGGTCCGAATCCATCCCAGTTAGGTCCCAGTGAAAGAGACAAGACTGGTATTTTCCAAAACAATTTGCCTTTTACTGAATAATATCAAAATCACATACACACAAAACAGAATCACTCACACTTGCAATCAAGTTCCTTTAGGATACAGAAATAGAAAAATAGTTTCTCTTTTACTTAGGAGGTAGGTTGGTATACATTCATACTTATCTTTCCTGAAGCCTTGTCTGATGCAATGAAGAATCGAGGGGTGAGAAAATAAGACCTAGGGATGTTTCTAATTCACACCTGCTAGAACCAGCCAGCAAGGCGTGGACCTCTTTGGCTGCGCACACCAAGAGATCAGAAATAGACAATAGGGTTGTTTGATGGAAAGCTGGGCTTTAGGGGTAGAAAGAAGACAGGGGATGTTGATGGGAATTGTGGCTAGCAAAGACCTAATGCATGGTCCTCACTTTTTATAGTTGAATCTCCAGGTGGGTGGCAACCTTGCCATTTGGTAAACTCACCTAATTACAAGTCCATCCCATAACCTCACTCATTGGTGCATGTAGAAAGGGGCATGTGCTTTAGGGGTGTGGACAATATTTGAAACACTAAACTCTAACTCATGGAAAGCCATCTGGTCAGGTGTGAAGTTCTGGCATCCTGTATCTCCCTTGATGTGCAGACAGATCTTGGCTTTCCCAGGCAAACAAGGCACCATCCAACAGGAAATGGCAATTCAGATGCAGGTCATATCCATATACTGCGTGACAATGGTGGGGTTCTTCTCCTTAGTTGTCGTTTCTGCTAACAGTGACTAAAATGTGCTTCTCTTTCCCATAAGGCTCTGAGCTGAATGTGTGCAGACCTCATTAACACAAAATGCAGGCAAGTGTCCTCTATGTGAAATCTCTCACAATAGGTAATGCAAACAGCTTTCTCTATGCCTATGGGTATACAGTTTTGTGCACAGTTCATATAGTGTGTGTCAGCAGATATAAATCCATAAACAGCAAATATTAGTCTCTTTCTCAACAAAGTGGCTGCCACAAAAAGTGGAGCCCGCCACAAAATGGTTGCTGCAGCTTACCTATAGGCAAACAGGGAAGATCCTTGTGAAGTGGTAGCAGCTGCATCCAAAGCAAAGTTTTTAAAAATCTGTACAGCCAGTCAATCAGCCACTCAGAAGCCTTGCTGGGCAAAAGCCCTACCTGGCGCCACCTGCTTTCTAAAAACACTTGTCAGGCACGAGGAAAGGTGTCAGTGGGTGCTATGATGGCCACGAGCACCATGTTGAGGATCTCAGCTCAGGAGACTGCAATGTTTATCTCTCTTTATAATAATTCTATTTTGGTCATGGACTCTCCTGAATATTCCACACACACCCAAATCAGTTAGCTCCCTGATCTTTCACTCAGAAGCTGCCCCTATCCACTGGCTGCATTGCCTGAGTCTCGCCTCCAATATTCTAAACAGTTTGCTGTTCCTCTCCCCCCAATAGCCAGTCGGAACACAGAGGTCATTTGCATATGCGGCCTGATTAGCCTTTGCCTCTAAAATTCTAAACAGTTTGTTGTTGCGAGTCATTGAATGTGTCCTGAGGTAAAATACATATCCCAATTTCCCCTTAAATGGTCACTGGAGTTGCCAAAATACATATCCCAATCTTCCCTTAAAAAGTCACTGGAGTTGCCAGTCTCCCTGTGGGGCCTGGAGATCTCCCAGAAATCACCATGTTCCCCAGCCACAGTACATAATTTCCCCTACTGAAAATTTCCCAGCTATTACAATGGCTGCTTTGGGCAGTGGACTCTATGGCATCATACCCTGCTGAAGTCCCTCCACACCCCAAACCCTGCCCTCCCCAGGCTCTACCCCTCAAATCTACAGGTTTGGCCCTCCACATACGGTAGTATCCCCAGCCTCCAGGCAGCACCTGGAGATCTCCAAGATCAGTTCTCCTGGAGAAAATGACTGCTTTGGGCAATGGACTCTATGGAATTATAACCTGCTGAGGTCCCTCCATACCCCAAACCCTGCCATCCCCAGGCTCTACCTCTCAGATCTACAGGTCTGGCCCTCCCATTAGTGTTCCCAGCCTCCAGGCAGCACCTGGAGATCTCTAAGATCAATTCTGCTGGAGAGAATGGCTGCTTTGGGCAATGGACTCAATGGACCTGCTGAGGTCCCTCCGCACCCCAAACCCTGCCCTTCCAAGGCTCTACCCCTCAGATCTCCTGGAGAAAATGGCTGCTTTGGGCAATGGACTCTATGGAATTATACCCTGCTGAGGTCCCTCCTCACCCTGAACCCTGCCCTCCCCAGCCTCTACCCCTCAAATCTACAGGTATTTCCCAACCCAGAGTTGGTAACCCTGTAACTTGGGGCAGCAAAATGACTTGAGACAGCTCTGCCTTATAGCTAAGCAGAAGGAAATAAACATGGCTTGCCTCCCTCTATTTTCCCCTTCCCTCTGCTGCCCTGCCAGCCACAGTCGGGACACTCACCTGGAGCTTCCTTCTAGAGCTCATTGTATTTCTTCCCACAATGGACCTTACTCCTAATTGTACATGTTACTCACCATTTTACTGCAATTCAATGTCTTCTGCATTTGTAACTCTCTTCAGTATGATATGTGAACCTTCAGATAGTTCTGTTACCTTAATTCTTTGCCTTCATTGGCTGTTTTGTTGCCCTACATAGCTTTTTGTTGTTGCTGTTATTTTCTTGCATTGTTTTCCAGTTCTTCAATTTTATTTTATTTTATTTTTGCTGTCAAGTCACAGCTGATTTATGGTGATCCCATGGGGTTTTCAAGGCAAGAGATGTTCAGAGGTAGTTTGCCATTCCCTGTCTCTGCATCACTTCCCCGAGATTCCTTGGTGGTCTCCCATCCAAATAATAACCAGGGCTGATCTTGCTTATTTTCCAAGATCTGACAAGATTGGGCTAGCTTGGGCTATCCAGACCAGGGCACTTCAATCCTAGTCCTTTTATATTGTTTTGTTTCTTAGTGATCTTTGATGTTATATCATTTTTGTTGAATCATATTTTGTAATCTACCTTAAGTCTCCATAAGAAAGATGGGCTATAAATGAAGTTAATAATAATAAATAGCATGTTCATAATTATTCAGTAACAGGCTAAGCCATTCAACATCAGTCATTAACTACCTTAGGTGCCACAAAGAATATAATAGAAACATGATAAGAACTGACCTATATTATTAGTATTTTCACATCAGAACTAACGCTTTGGGTCATTAAGGGAGCAATCCTAAGCAGGTCTACATAGAATTAAGTCCTGTTTCGAACAGTGGGGCTTATTACCAGTAAAGTGTTTCCAATATTGAAGCCCAAGTCATACATATATGGACCATATTTGCATCTTTTATTTACCAAGTTTCCCTTTAATATGCACAGCTTTATTCAAATCCCCTACAAATTCTATCATATATAAAGTTATGCTTGTGAATGCAATGATGATTGATAACAAATATAATCTAACAGAAATAAAGTAGTAAAATCTTTTCCATGTAACAGTGACTATGCATCCTGAAAGCAGAATAATGGTGGTTCTAAACAGGCAAAATAAATTGGCAGACTTCAGAGGTCAGAGAGGGTAACTTGAATAACCCCCAAGTAACCTATTCCCTATACATAGAATACTAGCACTGCAGCAAAGGAACTAGGCTGGAAACTGTCTATACACTATGCAAATTTTCTACTTCAAGTTTATGCCCCAGCTACAGGTGCTGTTGAGGAAGAAATTGAAAGCTTTTATGCAAGTGTTGCCAGAGGCGCTGCCTTTTACTCTTGGGTAGCCCCAATAGCAAGGGCACCCCACTTCTAACCTGACCCAGAGACCCACAAAACTCAGGCCAAGGAAGGCACTCTTGGTTCTGAAACACAGCTAGCCACAGCTCTGAAAAAGGGGTCTCCATTTTCAGGTGACAGGCAACCTCAGAGCAAGCCTCCAGTCTTCCCCCTCCACCCAGCAGAGATTATGCTTATGGAATAACAATGAGTTCTAGCAGGTAAAGTATCTACATTTCTAAAGTCTATTTAATTCTTTGTCTGAATACTTGTCTTTTCTACTCTGTCCCTCAAGATACCGAGATAAACCAATCAAGCATTCAAATTATTAACGATCCTTCCTGACGCTAATAAGGGATGTCTCCCACCTTTTGTTTACCCTGGCCAGGACCATTAGTGGTCAGATAATCCATTTAACTACCCACCCAACACCTGGCCTCTATTGTTAAATCCAGACCCTTCCTCTCTGGAAGCTCATTGGTCACATCTAGGCCTTGCCCATCCTGATGCCACACACCCCTGGGACTCATCATTGGTCCAGGAAATCTATTGTTCTCACCTGAGACCAGCCCCCAGGCCTGGCCATTGGTCTGTATTGTCTTCCATAGGGTATATCCCAGCGTAAACATGGCCTCAGACCGTGTGTTTTCTGCCATAATCCAAAATGGCAGTCCACCCCTGAACTCTCTGAGTTTAGGCCACAATCCTTTCTTCATGGACCTCTGCACATCTGGACAGGTTGTATCACCCCTCTATAAGCTATCAATCACATTTGCTTCCTTATAGTTCTATATTGTGTGTGTGAGTGTTTGAAAATTGTTTGTATGCTAGAGAATGTTTAGTAAAGAAATCATTATTTTAGCCACCCAGTTTCTGTGTCTGTTCCTGGGTTCTTGGAAATTCTAACCCTGGTACACACAGGTCAGATCCTATAGATAAGCCAATTGCATATTAATAATTATAATTCCCTATCTTTATTAAATAATAGAGCAATTTGGCTAACACAAGTGTCCAGGAAGAAATTGATCATACACCTAAGCAAGATGTGCTTGTAATCATAGGTGATTGGAACGCAAAAGTAGGAAACAAAGCAGAATCAAACTTTGTTGAAAGACTTGGTCTAGGAGCACAGAATGAAGAAAAAAGCAACTTGTAAGATTCTGAGAAGACAACAATTTGTTCATTGCAAACACATATTTCAGGCAACCAAACAGGCAATTTTACATGTGGACATCACCAGATGGCCAATATAGAAATCAAATAAATTACATCATCAGAAGCAGAAGATGGAGAAGCTCTGTTCTTTCTGCAAAAACAAGACTAGGACATGATTGTGGTACAGACCGTGAATTGTTAAGATCGAAAATTAGAATAAAGCTAAAGAAAAACATCAAAACATTCATAGTGCCAAAAGCAAGGACCTGGACTTTCCTGGGTCCTGTTTTGTGGGCCTGTGGGGGAAGGTAGGAACTGTGGCTTTGGCGGCACGGCAGGACACATTCGGGAGGCCACCACAGCAGTGCAGTCTCCCCTTTGCCCCCCTCTTGTGTCCAATTGTGTGGACTTGTTGCAACGGGGGGGTGGCGGCCCAGCCAGCATCTGCCAATTTAACTGGCTCTGTGCCACTGTTTCAGCCACTTTGTTTATGGCTTCACCTGCTCAGCCCTCCCGTTTTTTTGCATTGTTATGGTTTGTTTGTTGTTTTACTTACTTCCTTCATCACAACTTTGTTGGCTGTGTCACTGGCAGGGGACAGATTCACTTTGGGGCCTGTGTGCTAATTTCCCCCACCTTGGGGATCCCATTAAGGGATTTTGGGGTGACGGACTACTGGGGATACACACAGTTTGGGGGCTGTCAATGCTCCCTCACCCCCAAGTGATGGGGAGACCAGGCAGTGGCTTCCATCCAGAAGAAGAAGAGATTGGATTTATACCTCGCCCTTCACTACCTGAAGGAGTCTCAGAGCAGCTTACAAACTCCTTTCCCTTCCCCTCCCCACAACAAACACCCGTTGAGGTAGGTGGGGCTGAGAGAGCTCTGACAGAAACTGCTCTTTTTCAAGGACAGCTCTTATCAGAACTATGGCTTGCCGAAGGTCATCCAGCAGGTGCAAGTGGAGGAGTGGGGAATCAAACCCGGTTCTCCCAGATTAGAGTCTCCACACTTAACCACTACACCAAACATGCAGAATCCAACAGAAACTGCCATCCCGCAGTATCCCCCAGTAGGCAGGCTGGGGGCAGTCTGCTCTCATCAGCCAGCAGGCAGGTTGGCCAGTGCTCTGGAGCCCCATGTTCCACCAAGGCTCTTTCTGCTGAAACCAATAAGGTTTCAACCCAACAAGAGTTTGTCTGTATGATTTATACATTGGGGTTGGCCACACCATGCCCTGCCCCTCCCCTTAGAGCTGGGCCCACAATACAATCTAAACAACATTGGTGAAGAGCTTAAAGACCATGTAAAGAACAGATTTGCATTACTAAGTTCAGGTGACTGTGAACCAGAAGACCTATGGGTTGGAACCAGATATATTATCAAGGAAAAATGTGCTAACACTATTACTGTAGCCAAAACAAATGAAAAGCCTTGATAGATGACTGATAAAACTCTTAAAATTGCTAATTGTTAATATCAAAAATTAGAATAAAGCTGAAGAAAAACATCAATACAGTCATAGTGCCAAAAGCAAGGACCTGGACTTTCCTGGATCCTGTTTTGTGGGCCCACAAAGAAGCAAATGTAAAAGGTGACAGAAATAGAATCAGAAGTCTAAATGCAGCATTCTGGGAACTTGCACGTAGAGACAAACAGAATTATTATAATAACCAGTGTAAATAAATAGTAGAGAACAACTCAAAAGGAAGAACAAGCCATTTGTTCCACAAGAGCCAAGAAATCAAATGGAAATTTAAAGCACAGTTAGGCATGCTGAAAGATCAACACAGAAATACAGTTTGAGATATGCAGATGGCACTACGTTATTGGCAGAAAACAATGAAGATCTGAAAGTACTTCTGATGAAGATTAAAGCAGAAAGTGCTGAACCTCAAGAAGACAAAACTAAATGACTACTGAGGAATTACACAAGTTTAAGGCTGATGGTGAAGAAATTGAAATTTTTCAAGATTTTCTATTCCGTAGCTCAGTCATCAACCAAAAGGGAAACTGCAACCAATAAATTAGAAAGAAATGAGACGGGGAAGGGCAGCCATTAAGGAGCTAGAAAAGATGTGTAGATGGATGTGTGGTTGGAGACCAATATGAAGGTAATTCATACTATAGTATTCCCCATTGTTATGTATGTTTGTGAAAGATGGACAATGAAAAAAAGCTGACAGGAAGAGAGATGATTCATTTGAAATGTAGTGTTGGAGTAGAGTTTTACAGATACTATGGACCAGAGGTCGATTCGGGAATCACGGGGGATCACCGTTCCCCCGGTGTGGTGGGGGGGCGGTCACATGACCAAGTCCCGCCCCCTGCTCCCAGCAGGCCTCAGTCAGTGCCACGAGGACGCCAAGAAGGAGGAAAGTTGCAGCCTACCTCCTCCTCTGCCTCCCCGGGCCCTGCTCAGGTCTGCCCCTCCCGACAACTTTACTTATTAAAAATACATCCGCACTGCAGAGGCGCTGAGAAGTCTAAGCACAGGGTGACTTTAAAGTGTTTTTTGTTAAAAAGCGAGAGGAGAGGGTCTGTTGTTAGAGGGAGTCTTTCCTGACGGAGCCTGCGAGGTGTGGACGTTAAGCCGTGCAGCGAGACAAAGCAGGAAGGGGGTGGTGGTGGGGATATGGAGCTTTTTCCTGCGTTTCGTTCTTCAATGGCCCAAATCTGTTTTGAGCCATTCCACGTCTCCACGGGCGAACAATACAATTCTCATCAGCCCCCATGTAAGCTCGCTGGAAAAACTAGGGAGTCGCACCACTACTTTTCCCCCTCCGGTTCCGTTAGGAAAGGTACGCCATGCCGGCAGAAGGGACACAGCACCTATTCTGTGTGTCCCCCCCCCATAAGTTTTGGTTCGCCAACTTGGAAATAATCGCTGCTCCGAGGAGGTGAAAGGGGGGGTGGATAGGTGGGTTCTTCCTCTGTCATTGCAGGGAGTAGCGATCACAGACAGCAAGCATGGCTGCTGCTTGCTGCTGCTGCCTTGGACCTCCCTGGCCTCCTCCTCCTCCGCCCTCTCCCCCCCACTCCCCCGTGCATCCTCCGCCACGGCAGCAACAGGTGACGCGAAATGTCAATGCGAGCCCCCGGGGCCGCGGGCCACCTCGCCCGGTCGGGGCCAGGTTCTTGTTGTGCTCGTGATGTCACAAAGCGAAGGTCCTGGGCACGCTAGAATCCTCGTCTCCTCAACGTTCCGAACCCACTGCTCCGTGATGTCAGACGCGAGGCGGGCCAAGCCGAGTGGGCGCGTGTGTGTGTCTCCATCTGGAGCGGTGCGAAGCGGCGAGCGAGCAAGGAGCCCCAGTGGTGCCAGTTGACGTCTCTTCCCCGCTCGCTGAGCAGGTGTAGTGAGTGTTTGCACAACTCGGGCGCCTTCCTCCGCCCCCTTCGCGTTTTGGCTTTACCACTGGGCACAGCCTGAGCCCTTTTAGCTCTGTGACCTGGTTTAGGTTAATCAGCTTCCTCTCTGAGGGGGCGCTGACCTGTTGGAAACTTAACTGGGGGGGGAAGCCCCGGGAAAGAGGCCGATTAAGACATTTGTGCCTTCGGATCCTCTGAGTGAAACATATTAAGACACAGCCTCCTATGACACAAAGAGTGTTCTTGTTCTTTAAAGTAAAAGTAGCTTCTGCCATCCCATAGCGCCCATGGGGTGTGTTGTTTGTGAAGTGCCCTAAAGTTGCTTTTGACTCGTGGTGGCTCTGTGAATTGATGTCTTCCAGAAGGTTATGTCATTTACAGCCTTTCTCAAGTCTCGCAGGGCTGCGAGTTCCTGGATCGAGTCAGTCCATCTCGTGTTGGGTCATCACTGCCACAGGAAGTGGTGGTGGCTACAAGCATGGAATTAGATAAGCATATGGAGCAGAGGTCCATCAGTGGCTATTGGCCACAATGTGTAGATAGGGGCTCTGGGGCAAGTGCAAGGTAGCTAACAGTTTTTTAGCCTCCGGCTCATACATTTTTGTCTTAATTCAGGAAAGATGCCTCCAGAGCAAACTAATTTATGCAGTAGCCAAATTGCTCACTCATAGCTTTAATGCCAGTCGCTCACAAAGGAGCATCCCGGGATGTGATATCAGAGTCATGTGACAGGAAGAGGGGGAGCTGGATCATAACCAACAGACCGAAAGGGCCAAGGAAAAGAAACAAAAAACAGTCATCAAGAGGTTCTGGTGATGTCAGGGGGTGTGGCCTTATGGCACACTTCCGGTGATGTCAGGGGGTGTGGCATATGCTAATGAGTTATGCTAATGAGTTCCCCTAGCTCTTTTTCTACGAAACGACCCCTGCTATGGACTGCCAAAAAGACAAATAAATACATTCTAGATCGAATCAAGCCTGAACTCTCCCTAGAAGCTAAATGAGGCTATTGCACTTTGTTCACAGTATAAAAAAACAAGATTCCCTGGAAAAGACAATAATGCTAGGAAAGTTGAAGGGATCAGGAAAAGAAGACCCAACATGAGATGGATTGACTCCATCAAGGAAGCCATGGCTCTCAGTTTGTAAAACCTGAGCAAGGCTGTTAATGATAGGACATTTTGGAGGTCATTAAGTCAATGGATCGCCATAAGTAGAATTCTCTACTCTAAGGAGGTGTGTTGTTGTTGTTGTTGTTTTTAGATGGGAATAGTGTTTAAACATTTCTCTCCTGTGTGCAGTCTGAACTAGTACAAGCCGTTTTGTTACCTCATCCTGTTGTATGGGTATATCTGGCTATAGAAACCATACCTTGCACAGCAACAATGCATCCCTTCCCCAAGTAATTTCACAGTACTTAACATTCTTCTCTTTCAGCTCTGGGCTTCATAAAGCATTCAGTGCTTGAAGGTTTGTTAATAATGGAGAATCACAAATCTGACTGGGGAACAAAAATCCAATGCTTATATGCGATTAGAATGTATGCTATAGGGAGAGGTTCAAAGGAATCAATCTGAAATGTGTACAGCTCTCACATTTTGAATTAGAACTGGGTGGCTGTTCACCGTGCATTTGAAAAACTCTCTAAAGTGGCAGATGTGAACCGGGCTGACAATCTCCTAATTGCTGGAAAACACGTGCACCCAATATACATACAAGCTATGACTAATAATGCTAAGTCTAACATAGTTATCCTCACAGAGGAACCAAATAATGAATGGGAATGAAACCTCTTTTGCTGACCTCCCAGCTTTGGTTCCCGCAAGATGGTATTTAATGTACTCATTAATTCATGTTTTCTTTAGAATAACAGAGGTGAATACGATGCCTTTTGCAATATGTTATTAGAAGATATAATCACCTGTCTGTAAGAACAAGCCCTATGCAGGCCCTGTGCCATTTCAGTAGCCAAGGCAGCAGAACCCCTGACAACAGCAGCTCCTTAGAGGCTAGACAGATATACTCACTGTTCCCTTGGCAACAGTGAGCCCACTTTGGTTAATCTCAGGCATCACCTCTAAGCAAAAGACTGAATGAATGCTATTCATGCTGTACTTATGCTGATGTCAGTACAAGAAAGTTAACACTTCTGATTATAGAACAACATAAATATCTATACATTGTTCCTGATTCAGACCAACAGCTATGATGGTGAAGCTATTATATTTTTATCTCACTCTTCCTTCAAGGAACTCAGGGGAAAAAGACCACGCTGTGGCTCAGTGGTAGAGCATCTGCTTTGCATGCAGAAAGTCCCAAATTCAGTCCCAACCAGTGTTCCCTCTAAGCTGAGTTAGTGTGAGCTAGCTCACAGTTTTTTAGCCCCCAGCTCACACATTTTTGTCTTAGCTCAGGAAGGATGGCTCCAGAGCAAACTAATTTATGCAGGAGCCAAATCGTTCACTCACAACTTTAATGCCAGCAGCTCACAAAGTAGAATTTTTGCTCACAAGACCCCACAGCTTAGAGGGAACATTGGCTCCCAACATCTCCAGTCTGATTCAATATAAGGCCGCTTCATGTGTGTTCAGCTTCATGTGATCCTTCCATTTTATGCTCACAGCAATCCTGTGAGAGAATGTAATTGTCTCAAGGCTACCCCTGTGAGCTTCACAAGAAAGGTGTTTGTTTTTTTTAATCTGGAGCTCACCAGTTCTGGTCTACACATGTGACTGGATGAAGTAGTAATATTCTGAGGTGGCTGAGTGGTCTGTCCTATTTCAGATTACAGGGGAGGGGAGAACACCCCATATTAAAAATTCCTTGAAAATAAAAACACCCATCAGGGAGAAAGTGTGTATCCCAGCCTTTCAAACATTGTCC
>NW_015173710.1:0-2713 GCF_001447785.1 Gekko japonicus | reverse complement strand
GGAAACTTTGAAAAATGTGATCTCTCATCTGCCATCAGAAGTACTACAAACAATTTTACCACCTCTTTGCTTCCTCACTATGCTGTATGTATAGATCACGCCTGAGTCTAACGTTATAACCTCTACACTGCACTGGCTTTCGGATGTTGTGATCTTTTTTTATATAAGTGATACTTCCCTGACAGCACAGCAAACCACTTCTTATTTTATTTAGGCACTTAATGTTTATTATCATAGCAGTCAAAAGTATATCAAACACAGTGAATGATCACCATGCAGTTTACTCAGAATTCTAGCAAGTAGTCCACTGTTATTTCACCACTGGGCTGTTTTTGCTGCTGTTTGTTTTAAAACACCACTGGGCTGTTCATATAAATAGCATTGCTTGGTGGCATCATCATCTCATATATCTGAAATCAGACATTTTCCGCAGGAACAGCTCTCCCTGCTCTTGCACTTGTATTCCTTCACAGCTTTCACTCGTTTCTGTAGAGGTTTCTGTAGTCCTAGATGCAAAAACGCAGTTTGTCCTCTCTCACGGCACAGCATCAGACGTCCCTGTTTCTGGGAATTCCCTAGCTGCACTGCAAGAGAGGACAAACTGCATTTTTGCATCTGGGACTACAGAAACCTCTGCAGAAATGAGCAATAAGCTGTGAAGGAATACAAATACAAGAGTGGGGAGAGCTGTTACTGTGGGAAATGTCGCAGTCTCAGTTGTGCTGTATTTGAAGCTTAATATGAGGCCACAAGCATCAGAGCTATGGCCTGGTACTTGTTTTCAGTGCTGGAACTAAGTAATGGAATAAGTGTGGGGGAGGAAAGTGCTTCTGAACATATGCAGAGTATCTTTCTCTGACCAGTGATTATTCATTGCCAGTTTCCAAATGTGGAATGCTTGTACACATTTCTTTTTGGTCACAGAGCATGGTTTCCATACAATCTGAAACCCATTATCTCTCTTTTCACATGCCTTAAACACTGCCCTCTAAGACATCTCTCATATTTAATCTGAACTAAAACAAACTTTCGCACTGTTGACCTATCTGATAACCATGGAGTCATTCTAGTTACCCCAGAAAATTAACAAACACCGAAAGTGAGCATCAACTTGGAAACAAACTCTCTCTTTTTCATTTTTATAATGTGCCAGTTGGCATCTAACAACAAAACAGTTGGTAGTATTCAAGATATAGTATCCATAATACATGTCTGCCAAGCTGTTGTTGTATGTAGTCTTTGGAATAAAGAAGCCTCGTTGGCTGTCCTACATGATGTTGAAATCTGTCATTGTAAGACACCTTGAACCATCAGGAAAGGCAGGATGTAAATGGTTTAATAAATAAAATTAATTATTGGAACATTTGTGACTCAGCCTGCCAAGCTCCTGATCAGGGTGGGGGGCCTAGGGTTGCCAACTCTGGGTTGGGAAATACCTGGAGATTTGGGTGTGGAACCTGGAGACGGCAGGGTGTGGGGAAGGGAGGGAACTCAGCAGGGTATAACCATAGAGTCCATCCTCTAAAGCAGCCATTTTACCCAGAAAAATGACCTTGGTTGTCTGGAGATCAATTGCAATAACAGGAGGTCTCCAGGTGCCACCTGGTGGTTGGCACCCCTAGGGGTTCTCCTGCCCTGAACTCACATTATCCACTGCTGTGTGAGTGACAGAGGGGGAGAATTAAAAAAACTCACTGGCATCACATGTGTGATGACATCACTTCTGCGGAAAACCCAGAAGTGACAGCAGCAGCTCTGGGAATCACCAGAAACTCTGTTAACAATAACTGGGCCTGAGATCTCTGCTGAACTAAGCATTGTACTAAGGTGTAGCCATTTTGTGATGCCTTGCACTATTCTTTCTGTTCCAAAAGGCTTGCTTCAATATTAAATAGTAGACTGGCCCTAGTCACCCACAGTTCTTATCCATTCGTCCAAATATAGGCCTCTTTAGATAAAAGGGAACATAAAAAATGACATATCTGTACATGGTCTATAAAACCTGCTCAAAGAAGGACCCTCCAGATTGTGGTCAGTTCACTGCTGACAGAAGCTAGGTTTGAGAGTGCTGAGAAGACTGCTGTAAAAACCATGACAGAGATGATCCAGAGTTATATTTCAGAAATTAGGAGGAGTGTAAAATCTTTCTGTGAACATACTGCAAGGTCTCAGCCAACCCTTTCAGATATTGTTGTCATCTTAGTAGAAATGGGATTTTATGTTGAAACCCTCCCTGCTTATACTAACTGCTCCCACTGGATGGGGATCACTGCACCACCTGTAATTAATTAGCCTGTGACCCCCAAAAGCCCTGATAGCTGGACAAAGTAAGCCTCACCCATCTCCCATCCCAAGCCTTTCCTCAGAATTCCCAGATGTTCACACTCACTTTTTGAATTCTATAAAGCCCCTTCCTTGGCACCAAATGGTATTTAGGAGAGAGATAGCAGAGACAGGGCAGCTTGGCCTCAGAGGCTGAGATATAGTAGATATTAATGAGACATTCCAGAAGACCACGCCTTAGAAATGCCAAAAGGTAGAACAGTCCATCTCCTGAACAAGCTCAACCAATGGCCAGCAAGGTGTGCAAAGCTGTAATTAGGAGTATATAATGTGGCACAGAGCCCAGAGAGCTAGCCGTCTCCTGTGCAATCCCCTCCCCCACAAGCTGACCACTGCATAGGTTTGTTGTGAGAAAAAATAAAATGGTTCA
>NW_015173709.1:540259-552115 GCF_001447785.1 Gekko japonicus | reverse complement strand
TTGACTAATGAGTTTGCCCACCACTAGACCACTCCGGAACTGCACACTGACCTGCACACCCTCTCGGCCCACCACCAGCAACACCTGGTATGTAACTTGCCCCCCGATAGCCCCAACAAAGTGCAAGTGACTGTCCTTATAGAGGGATCCCCCTGCAGCATGGAAATTGACACGGGGTCATCTTTTTCCATTATTTCTGCGGATACGATCCGCAAGCTGTGTCCCCAGGGGGGACCTCCCCACAAAGTCATGGGGTTTTACCTTGTGGGACTTTAATAAGAATCCCGTGGCAGTACTGGGCTGGGGCAAGTTCCGGGTGCAGTTCAAAGACTTTAACGGCCTCCTAGACCTGCTTGTGGTGGATGGGTGGCTCTCCAGTCTACTGGGACTCTCTTGGTTCGGGCTTCTGGGATTGTCGCTCACGGGGGTTAACCAGGTCCGATCACAGGGGTTTGAGTCTGTGCGCGCAGAATTTCCCCGAGTGTTCAACGGCATCCTAGGGTGGTTTTCTGGGGGGCCCATCTCGCTAGACCTCAACCCCACTGTCCGCCTAATCCGGATTAAGGCCAGGCTACTTCCAATTGCAATGAAGCCTAAGATAGATGCCGAGCTCGACCGTGTGGTGGCACAAGGGGTGCTGCAACAGGTCGCGTCCACACAGTGGGAGACCCCTATAGTCACCCAATAAAACTAAACAGTGACTTGCACATTTGTGCAGATTATGAATGCACACTTAACAAAGCTCTACAGGCCCATGCTTATCTGGTTCCGGTGGTCAGCCATGTGCTGTCCGCTCTGGTGGGGGCCCGGGTTTTTGGCAAATTGGACTTAGCCCAGGCGTATCAACAATTGCCGGTTGATGCCGCCACCGCCAAGGCCCAAACTATCACCACTCATAAGGGGGCTTTTAAGGTGCACCGTCTCCAGTTTGGGGTCTCGGTCACACCAGGGATTTTTCAGTCATTCATGGATTCCCTTCTCAAAAGTATCCCCGTAGTACAGCCGTTTTTAGACGACATGCTCATAATGGCTCCAGACATGTCGTCCTTCGCCAACCGGCTCTGGGCAGTGCCCCCAATCACCAGACCCCTCAAATGATCTCCCCCCGGGTGCCCCGCTGGTTGATTTTCCTGGCAGTGTACCCCTACACCCTTGTTCACTGCCCGGGAAAAGTGATGGGCCACGCAGACACTCTGAGCTGCCTCCCTCTACCTGTGTGTGACCTGGACCCAGCCCCAGCTCACCAGATCATGCTCCTGGAGTCTCTCCCGGACCAGCCGGTCCACGTCAAGGAAGTGGCTCGCTGCACGGACAAGGACAAGGTACTCTGCCGTGTCGTGGACTGGGTGGTGAGGGGGTGGCCCTCGGCCAAAGGCGAGCAGGAATTTGCTGCATTTGCTTCTCGGAAGGACGAACTGTCCATCCACAAAGGCTGTGTAATGTGGGGAAGCCGGGTGGTCATCCCTACACCCTTACAGGAACAGGTCCTCACCGCCCTCCATGAATCACATCCCGGGATGGTGCGCATGAAAGCCCTGGCCAGAAGTTACATCTGGTGGCCAGGGCTGGACTGGGACATAGAAGATGTAGTCAGGAGGTGCCTGTCGTGCCAAGCTTCCTGGCCAGAGCCACCTTGAGCCCTGGAATGAGCCTGGGAATCCTCCCACTGCCCCTGCTCCAGGTTACACTTGGACTTCACGGGACCATTCCAGGGGAAAATTTACTTCATCCTGATGGATGCCTACAGCAAGTGGCTGGAGGTAGTCCCCGTGCCTCCCACCTCCTCTAAAGTGGCAATCCTTGCTATGTGGTGGATTTTCAGCGCGCAGGGCATCCCCGACAGACTGGGACTATAAGCTGGCTGCCTTTCTTTTCAGACAGCGAACTATGCCCCACACCACTACAAGGTGCAGCCCGGCAGAGCTACTCCTAGCTTGTCCCAGAGCTTCGCCGCTCTAACAGCACCAGGAAAGCACCGGCACACCTCAAGGACTTTATTTGTGAGTGTGTTGCAGACCAAGGGGGGAGGGGTGTAATGTATCCAGTTCTGACCGCGTGGCCAACTGGGGTGCCAAGGAAACAAGACAAAACTGGGGCCAATATAGAACCAATAATACACTCTGAACCATGAGTAGTATGCTAGATACAATTGCTTTATACTAGATAGTTACTATAAAGTATACAAAATTTCCCCAAATATTTACAACAATAAGAAAACAATAGAATCAAATTTTTCTGTCTAATGCGAGATTTATGCTCAATGATACGTGTCCTAATGGCTCTTGTGGACATACCCACATACAATTTAGGAATAGAACAACCACATTGGATCAAATACACCACTTTTTTCGTTGCACAAGTAGTAAGTTGCTTAAGAGTAACAGTAACATTAATAGAAGGAAAAGTAATTTGATTAGTAACAATTGCAAGTGCACACACTGAACATCTCCCGCAACAATGATGGCCACTATTAATTGAAAGGCTCCTGTTAACACGTAACTCATCTGTATGCGTTAAGGAATCTCTAATACTTTTAGTTTTACGAAAACCTATGTAAGGTTTATCATTGCAACCTGGAATATCACTGACCAAGTGCCAGTGTTTGAAAATAATTTTCTTGATGCGTTCAGCGTTAGTAGTGTAATCAAAAGCACAAAATATGCGTTGAGGTGTGTCTTTTCTGTTATTTGAAGCTAGCAGACTACTCCTAGTTCTATATTCTGCTCTGGCTGATGCTTTGGTTATAATTTCTTCTGGATAACCCCGTGTGACAAATTGTTGATGTAGGTTGTTTCTCTCTTTAATATAATCTTTACGTGAACTACAATTACGTTTAAGACGTAGTAGTTGGCTAAATGGCAGATTCCTCTTTAAATGCTGAGCGTGATATGAATTAAAATGAAGAAAAGAGTTTCTGTCTGTAGGTTTAACATAAGATTTAACTGCTAACAATCTAGTCTCAGTAACATATATTGTTGTGTCAAGAAAATTAATCTCCATCATATTTAGCTGAGCTGTAAATTTAATAGTATCATGTACCGAATTAAGCCAATCCAAAAATTGTTGAAAGACCTGTTTATCCCTAAAGATCAAAAATAAATCATCCAAAAACCGTTTTAGGAAAATAATATTCTGAAAAAAGGGGTTATTATCTACATTGAGAATCCATTCTTGTTCAAATTGTGCCATAAATAAATTAGCTACAGAGGGGGCAAATGAACTTCCCATAGCAATACCCTTAATTTGTGTGTAGAAATCATCCTTAAATCTAAAAAAACTATAATCAAAAATAATGTCTATAAGATCCAACAAAAAATGAGTAGGAGGTTCATGTAGAGAGCGTGAATCCAGAGTAGCCTGCAAACATGTACGAGCCTCTGCATGAGGGATATTAGTATACAACGCAGAAACATCCATAGTTACCAATACTGCGTTTTCTGGAATCAACATTCCTTCAACCTTGTTAATAAAGTCTTTAGTGTCCTTAATATAAGTAGAGATCTGTGGTATAAAGGGTTGCAAAAAAGAATCAATATATTTTGCCAGAGGTTCTAAGATAGAATTAGATGCAGAAACTATAGGGCGGCCGGGGGGAGGAGAACCCGGCTTATGCACCTTGGGTAGAGCATAAAAAATAGGCACTCTAGAGTATTTGTTAACTAAATATTGTGCGGTAGGTAGATCTATATAGTTTAAAGCTATAGCCTCATTCACGACTATCTGTATAATTCTCATGATCTTATCTGTTGGATCATAATCCAATGGTGCATATGCTTCTCTATCTGCTAGTAATACGTTAATCATAGAAAGATAGTCCTTAGTGTTTAATACAACTATGCCTCCCCCTTTATCCGCCTCTTTGATAACAATTGAAGGATCCTCAGCAAGAGTACGTAAGGTATCGAAGTCTTGTGTAGAAAAATTCTGTCTGCCTCTGTAGTGTATTTCTTCCAATTGGTTAATTTCTTTAAGTATTTGTTGTTCAAACACAGTAATAGCTGGTAAATTAACATTTGGAGTAAATTGCGATTTAGGTTTAAATTTATTCCTACTATTTTCATTACTATCACCAAAGAAAGCCTTTAATTTTAGAAGCCTAATCAATTTAAAAATATCAATGCGTGTCTGAAAACTGTCATATCTCGGAGTGGGTACAAATCCTAAACCATAATTGAGTATTTTCTTCTCCATTGGAGTAATTGGGTTCTCCCTGTGCAGAATATAGAACTAGGAGTAGTCTGCTAGCTTCAAATAACAGAAAAGACACACCTCAACGCATATTTTGTGCTTTTGATTACACTACTAACGCTGAACGCATCAAGAAAATTATTTTCAAACACTGGCACTTGGTCAGTGATATTCCAGGTTGCAATGATAAACCTTACATAGGTTTTCGTAAAACTAAAAGTATTAGAGATTCCTTAACGCATACAGATGAGTTACGTGTTAACACATGCTCAATTCTGCTTGAAATGTATTGTTATGTATTGTTATGGATTTTATCTTACAGTTAAGCTGCTTATGAGGAAGTCACTAGACGAAACCAAGTGTAAGCCGGCTGCTTCGTCAAGCTCCAGTAGCTTTCAGCTCATTAAGCCTTCTACTTTTTTGACTGCCAACAGTAACTGTTTAGGAATTCCACTGTTATTTTGGGGCTGTTGGCAGCCACTGATATTCTATTGTTTTCTTATTGTTGTAAATATTTGGGGAAATTTTGTATACTTTATAGTAACTATCTAGTATAAAGCAATTGTATCTAGCATACTACTCATGGTTCAGAGTGTATTATTGGTTCTATATTGGCCCCAGTTTTGTCTTGTTTCCTTGGCTGTGTGATTACTGGGAGGTCTGTTTTGTTTGGATTTGGCAACTGGGGTGCCATACAGTCAAGCGAAACCTTCAAGCTTCGCTCCAGGAAACAATGGACTAAGCGGATCCTAACCTGCACCTATCCGAGGGCTAGGTTCCCGGCCAAGAGCCTATGGAACTCTTGGCCACTGTAAACAGCCTATTGCGGTGTGGGAGCGTGTTTTGGGTGGTGGTTTCATGGGAGATATAAGCCGGCCTCAGAGCTGGCTAAAGTTGTCTTGTTCCACACAAATAAAAGTACGTAAACTGAAATCACTCGTCTGTCTGCATACTTTTCAATCTATATATCTAATAGGGACATGGTTAAGATGCTGAAGCTGCAGACCGGAAGCTTGGCAGTTCAAGACCCTCGTGCCGTGTGATGGAGTGAGTTCCCGTCTCCAGCCACAGCTCCTGCCAACCTAGCAGTTCAAAAGCAAGAAATTGTAAATAGATAAATAGGTACCGCTTCAGTGGGAAGGTAATAGCATTCCATGCACCTTGGAATTTAGTTGATTTAGTAGTTTACGATTTGTAAAAGCTGCATACACTTTGCCTATTACTGAAAGCAGGCTTATAGGCCTGTAGTTAGTAGGAATTGTTTTTGAGCCTTTTTTGTGTATTGGAACTATCACTGTGTGCTTCCATGATTGGGGAATAATGCCAGATTCATTAATTTGAGTAAAGAGTAGGGCTAGCAATATACTCCACCAGGTGGGGTTTACCTTTAGGAGATCTGCTGGAATTAAATCTGTGCCTGGGGCTTTGCATGAGTGCATTTGCATAATTAGAAGATTCACAGTCTCAGATGAAACTGGAGGCCAGGAGTTGGTTTGAGGTGCTTCAATCTGATGCCCTTGGAGCTCAAAGCCAGGGGTCACAGCAATAATAGAGGTGAAATATCTTTCCCAGATTCCGGGGGTGATGCATGCTGGAATTCTAGCTACCCCAGAGAGACCCCTGTTGATCAACTCCCAGAATGTTTGTAATTCATTGTTGTTTATGGCTGAGATTAGAACCTTCCAGCCTTGGCATGTGGCTGGCCATTTTTAATATTTTATTAAAGACTTAAGTTCTCTTTTTAATGATATAAGATCTATTAGATGAACCTGTGAGTTTGTATGTTTAAATAGACGATGTTTAGACCTAATTCTTGTAATATGATCCCTGCACTCTTTATCAAACCAGGTATTTTTCCTATCAGCCCTATTAATAATAGCTAATTTAGAACAAATTGGCATGAAAAGGTCTAAAATATTGGTTAATAATTCTTCCTTGAAATGTGATCATGTTTCAGGAATTCCTCAGAAGTTTAGAATTACTAGAATGCATAATGTCCATTGCATAGAGTGCATAATGTTCATTGCAGCAGGAATCAAATTTGGAGACCATCTTATTGGTCTCAAAGAGTTTCCTCCTTGCTGCAAGTCAACTGCAAGCCTAGGTGGTAGCAGACAATCAGGAGTGATTGAAATAGTTAGCCAAAGGGGCAAATGATCACCTCCCAAATAGTCGGCTACCTTAAATTGCAGATTCTAGGCAGCAAGTTTGTTGATACCAACATATAATCGATTACGCTAACGCCCTTGTGTGTTACACAGGTAAAATCGCCTGACAGCGGATGACTTCAGGCAGCGCTGGCTCTTCGGCTAGGAAACAGAGATAAGCATTGCCCCCTAGAGTCGGACTCATCTAGCTTTCGAGCAAGGTAAACCTTTACATGTACCTTTAGTCCACATCAGTGGATACCTAAATCCACAGATTAGGGCCACACCAACACTGAACAGATTTTCCTGCAAAATTAGGGGACTCAGGTTTGCAGAAAAACTCAGGTTTGCAGAAAAACCTGAAATGTTAAAAAATACATTGGGGGTTTAAATTCCCACCAAATTTTTAAAAAGTGTTGTTTTGGGGGGGACATCTGGGAATCAATAAGACTTGACCTAGGCTTCTGTTGCACTCTTACAGGATGTCAGAGACTGTTGTAAGTTTCATGTGACTTGGCAGAGTGTGGGCAAGAGTGGATGCAAGGTGAGGGTACCTTTGCAGTCTCCTCCTATCCTGGGGAAGTTTGGGAGAAATGCCAGGTGACTGCTGGACCCAGCTTCCCTTCCAAGTTCGGAGGCCCTGCCACGGTGTTTCCTGCCACCCAACGCCCAGTTACCATGGGGACAGCTTACTGCTTACTGCCTTGTGCACCACTGAGGGAGTAATATCTCCAAATCTCCTTTCCCTGTTGTGGGGGCACTTGGCCATCCCATTGCCCAGGCCCATAGCCAGGCTTCTTTAATTTGTGGGGCCTTTAGATAAGTCAGGGGCATTCTGCACAATCACACACACACACAAGCATCCCGCCTCCTGGGGGAAAAGCCAACAGTCTGCACTCTGGACACATACACCACTGAGCCCTCTCCAGCCCTGAAAGTGGGAGTCACTGTCTCCTCCCCCCCACCCCGTGTGTCAACACAGTCAGCCCACTGGTCCCTGGGAAGTGCTTGCCCATGCCCCAGGCCCACATCGGATTCCCCCAGCCATCGGATTCCCCCAGCCACTGAAGCTGGGCTCCCCACTCACTCCACCTGTTGCCATCTTCCCACTGGCACAGCAAGCCCAAACACTGAGCATGGACAAGAGAGAGCAGTTGTGGCCAGTGAGAGGGAGCCACTGCAACCAGCAATGAATGCCATACGTGAAACAAAAATTGGAAGTGGGGGGGCTTGGGGCTGGATGGAAAGTGGGGGGCTGGCGATAAGTTGGGGGGGCAGGCCCCGAGATGTCCCACCGTAGCGATGGGCCTGCCATTGTCCCTTGTTAGAGCAATTAGCATTTCTAAAAAGGGTGGCTGAGGCTTGGGGCTGGGAAAAAAATGAACTGACTTTCCTCCTCTCTGCCCCAAAAGAAAAACTTTTTAAAACCCCTGGTGAATGTTTTACTCAGTTCTCCATGCAAAAATGGATTTCTCCACACCCCATTCAGGACTGCTGAGACCGAGGGACTGAGGGAACAAAATCTGGGGAGCCCATGTTATCTTGAGGGCCCTAGCTGGGGCTCTCCAACAGCCAACGAGGTACAGTTTAGCTTCCCCTGGAATGCCTCTGCTCTTCTCTTTCTGCTGCCATCTCTCTTCCTCTCCCCCCCCCGTTACACACACACACACACGACACAGAGCAAGAGTGAGAGATGGATGCTGAGGGCTGGTTCATTTCCCTCTGCCTGCCCCCTTAGCCAGCCTCACATGCATGCGGCACTCCTTCTCCCTTGTAGGCAGCAGCAAGTCCTTCATCTGTTCTCATTCTCCTTGCATGATCTGCCTTGAAAAAAGTCCACCATCTGTTTGCTCCATTCCCTGTCCCATTCCCTGAGCTGCACAGAGAAGCTTCTCTGCCACAGGAGTGGGATTGTCATCTGGCAAATGAGCCCCTACCTGGAGGCAGTGAAAGAGGTGGTGGGAGGGGGGATGCTCCACTACCTCCTGCCCCAGAGAAGAATAGGATGGAGGGGACAGGGCTGCTAAGCCTCACATTGTGTTGCAGGAGAGCATCACAGGAAAAAGGCCAGTGTCTAAAAAGCAGTGGGCGTTCCAGATGAAGTTGCCAACTGACTAAGAAAGAGAGTTGGTTTGCACCTGTGCCTTTAAAGGCAGCATGAGCTATAGAAATCAGCAAGGGCACTTTTGACCAAAAAAAGCAAATGCTTATTACTGGCTTGTTCCTGCAGAGTGAGACGCACAGGAGTAGGAGCTAGTAAAAAAAAATGGGAACCTTTAGATCTGGTTGAGGATAATTGCAGGGTATTGTTTGGGGGGCCATTTGGTGCTGGTGAATGGAAAGGGATGTGCATATTTACATGCAAGTAAACCCCACCACAGTCACACTTGGAGTTAACAAGGGCAGGATCCAGCCAACTAGAGCAAGACCTATGAATAAGGAATGTGCTAATCAGAAATCTCACACTCTGGCTGGGAGAGGAAGATGGGGGGCTCTCTCTGCTCTCTCCTGCTTTCCTTTCCTTTTTATTTCTGTTTAAGGCAGGATCAGCAGAAGGGGAGGGGAGAACAGGAGCCAGTCGGATTTCGGTATCCAGGAACCAGAGTGACTTTCTAGAGTTAGTGCAGAGGGAGGAATCTGATCACCTGCAGAGATGCTTTGGGGGAAGTGCTTGCTGAGAAACACACCCATGGGTGCCAGTTGTGAAAAACAGTGTGCCTCTTACCTCTGATCAGACATACCTTCCTCTCCAAAGCACATCAGTGAGACAAAGAGAGTGAGAGCTCACAGAGTATGATGAGCTACATTTTTTCAAATTTGTCTCATCTCTAATGTTGGGAGATTAAAAACAATAATGAAATGAAAAGAAATTCCTTTCTCGTCATCTCTAATGTTGATGTGTACTAGGTGGGTGTTAATTGAAAGTGGGTGGTTTTTTTGCACCATACCTTATTGCAATTGTACACTGTGTAAATAAGTCAAGTAAAATCTGCTCTTTAATAATCCTGCCCATTTTCCTTTAATGTTTCTTACCTAATGAACAATTATGAACAAGCTGATAATATTTGGTTTCGATCAGGGTGTCAGAACCCACAGCCAACAACGTAGTACACGCTTTCATGAAAGGTAATACTTTATTGAAGAGCTATAGATACATTAACATAGGCACTGTTAAGAATGACGGCTGCCCATGGGGCATAATAGGATAAAGGGAATTCGTATGCACCCCCCCACTGCCCTGGCCAATTAGCCATCCTCCCGCGCGCGGGAGATAGAGCTTCAGCTGTTTAGCACTGAAGCTGGGAACGAAACAGTTCCTAAGAAAACCAGACATCAACATCGCCACCTGCAATAGACGAAATTGGAGGCGTCAGCAAAGAAAGCGGGAGAGAAAGGCGGGGCCGCACGGAGGAATACAGAGGAGAGCGAGAGTGGTGACGCAAGAAGAGGAGAGCCGAAGGAGAGAGGAGGGGCTGGAGAGAGAGACTGCTACGAGGCTTCATCAGCGAGATCAGGAGTGCGACACCTGTTGCTGCGAAGCAGAATAGCAGGCGATTAAAGAAGAGGAAAAGAGCAGAGAAAAGCGGAGCTGCATGGCTACGTCGGCAAGGAGAGACGAGACGGAGGGATTTAAAGAGACAGCTATCAACTTAACACTAAAGTTACAGAATTGATTAAAGAGACAGGCTAAGAGACGATGAGAAAACTCCAAAAAAACACAGAGCGATAACAATCAATAGACTATAAGAGTGATAAGAGGGGAACTTAATAGATCAAGTAGCAGCAAAGGGACAGAGATTACCAACCCATTGATAATAGTTGAAAGCCATTAAAGCAAAATTCATATTAACTAAATAAGTAAAATATTGTACCAATCCAACAAATAAAATAATATTTGTTAATATACAGTTGCACAATACCTAAATAGTAAGGATGGCTTCAGGAGTAGGTGCCACAAGAAAGGGTTCAATTCCGTCCCCAGGTCAGGGGTCTGGCACTGAACAGTTAAAACTGATGGCACCAAATCCAGCACCACAAATAAATACAAAGGATATTAAGTTAATGATCCAAGAAATGATGCAAAATATGTTAGATAATATTCTACCGACACTATTAAAAAAAGAATTAGAACCGTTGAAAGAAAAAATAGAGGAACTTACAAGTCAAATTTCCAACCAAATAACAGTTGAAACCACTGAAATCAAAAAGCAAATAAATGCAAATAAACAAGAAATCCTCAAAATAGCAGCAGATAATGAAAAAATTAAAGGAAAAATACAAGATATAGAAGAAGAAATACAGGAAATCAAAGTAAGAGAAAATAAGATTGAAGACTCACTAATCACTTTGGAGATGGATAAGGCAGCATTCATACTCAGATGCCAAAACATCCCGGAATCAGTAGAAAAAAGTTTAAAAGAAGATTTATCGCAAACTCTGGCAGATCAATTAGAAATAGCCACGAAAGAGGAGATAGAAAGTGACATAGAAGCAATATACAGAAGAAATTCTGCATATGCGGGGAAACATAAAGTTCCGCGTGTCCATGTTAAGTTTTATAAAAGGGAATTGAAAGATAAAATACTCAGAGCCTCATAAAAGAACAGCAAGCAAAAAAAACTATTACTTCTATTAAAAAAATAGATGGAAATATAGAATGTACTCCAATGGGAATTATGGAAACATTTTTAGACTACTATAAGAACTTATACAAATCAGATGTACCTGTAGGTTCAGATATACTGGATTACCTTAGGAAAAATCACTTGGTTAAGCAACTTACTCAAACCCATAAAGATTTTATGGAAGAGCCAATCTCTGAAAAGGAGGTATTGGCCGCAATTTCACATTTAAAAATAAATAGATGTCCTGGTAGAGACGGCCTTCCTGCCGAATTTTATAAGAAATATAAGCATCTCTTAGTTACACCATTAACTAAACTTTGTAACCTAGTATTAGAACAAGGAATTAAACCATCTACATGGGATGAGGCAAAGTTTATACTTTTGCATAAGAAAGCGAGAGATCCTCAAAGTACTAAATCATATAGGCCAATTTCACTCTTGAATAGTGTCTACAAAATTTTCACTACTGTTATTACCTCAAGACTCAATCAAATAATAGATCAATATGTTCATTTAAATCAAACTGGTTTCATACCTAAAAGGGATTTCAGTGATAACATTAGGAAAACTATTAATATAATACATTATGGCAAATCACATTTAACAGACAACTGTTTATTGGCCCTCGATATCGAAAAGGCCTTTGACCGAGTGGAACCGCTCGTTATTTATAAACCAAATAGAATATAAAATTAGTCTATTTGCTGATGATTTAGTTTTGTATATTTCTGAACCGCAAACTTCAATTTTACAACTAGAAAATATACTATCAACTTTTAGCTTGTTAGCAGGTCTTAGTGTTAACCAATCTAAAACGGTCCTATATCCTATTAATCTGTCTAGGGAAAGTGAACACTATATAAGAACTCATTTTCCATATCAATGGTTGACAAAAC
>NW_015173709.1:531286-538654 GCF_001447785.1 Gekko japonicus | reverse complement strand
TTGAAACCAGAGATTATACTATTGAATTACTGGCAAGAAGTTAATATTGATAATGATACTTTTTACGGCAGCTAAAACTACGATAGCGTCATGCCGGAAGGAAACACATAAACCATTAATTAAAAATTGGTACTCTAGAATTTGGGACCATTTGATTTTGGATAAAATCTCGGACTCTTTAGCAGATAAAGATCCTTCATTAGGACCTTCCTATTATTTGGAGAGATGGTATCCAATTCTAATCAAATTGGAAGAGATTCTTGAAGGGAATACACAGTCCACAAATTATCGTTATCTTAATCTCCTGAAAGTAAGTTGGTTAATTTAATAACCCCTAATGTAGTATTTGTTGTACTAGTTGTAGATATTTTGTTGTTAATTTAAAGTTTATGTTTTTGTTGTGTATTGTGTATTGGAAGACTGTGATTTGAAAGACGGTGTAATGTGTTTATGCACCTTAACATTTTTATTGGACGTATTTTTGATTGTTGTGTATTGTTGTATAGAAAATCAATAAATAAATTTTTAAAAAAATAACCATACAGTGCTTTGAAAGGAGACATCCCAATAGAGGAGTGCAACGTGTTGTTATAACAGAATTCGGCCAGGGGCAAGAGGTCAACCCAGTTGTCTTGTTGATAGTTTGTAAAACAACGGATATATTGCTCCAAGGTCTGATTCACACGCTCTGTTTGACCGTCAGTCTCTGGGTGATAAGCGCTGCTCAGCCTCCTCTCCACCCCCATCAGTTTCATTAGCTCCCCCCAGAATTTAGGCACGAATTGAGACCCCTTGTCGGAAACCACCTTAGTGGGGAGCATGTGTAAATGCACGACGTCTCTGAGAAATGCCTTTGCCAATGCCTTAGCCGTTGGCAGGGAGGCAAAGGGGATAAAATGCGCTTGCTTGGAAAACAAATCCACGACCACCCATATGTCATTGTTTTACTCTGGGGGAGATCTGTAATAAAATTCATAGAGATAACTTCCCAGGGTAGGTTCAGAGTAGGTAGTGGGTGCAACAGTCCGGGGGATTTCCCCGGTCGAGGTATACTCATGGCACAGAGCTGACATGACTTGATAAATGAGGATAAATCCTTGTGCATCAGCGGCCACCAAAACTGATGTTGCAATAACTGAAGAGATGTCACGAATCCCGGGAGCCCTGATGGTTTGGAGCCATGCACCACTTGTAACACCTCCCCCCGGAGTGAAAGGGGAACATATAGTTTATGTCCTCTATACCAACACCCATCTGTTCTTAGCTCGAAATCATCCTCCGCTTCGAGCACGGCCTTGTCACCCTCTGAGAAAGCCGAGGTGAACTTACTGTGCCAAGTTTCCTCCCCCACCCCTTCTGGCTTGGGGGGGGTGGTTCTGCGTCACCATGGGTGGAGGATCGCGGTGAGCTTGGCTGCGAGTCGTCACCGCTTCACCCAAATGTGTCTAACACAACTTCCCGTTGGCTATCGTGTTGGGGTAGGCGGGACAGAGCATCAGCGAAGGAGTTTGCTGAACTGGGGAAGTGATGGAGAGTGAACTGGAATTTGGAAAAGAAATCTGCCCAGCGAAGCTGCTTAGCATTAAGACATCGAGGTGTTTTGAGCATTTCTAAGTTTTTATGATCAGTCCACACCTCGAACGGTACCCGTGCCCCCTCCAACCAGTGTCTCCAGGTGGATAGGACAAGTTTTATAGCCCCCGCCTCCTTCTCCCAAACAGACCAGTTCCGTTCTGTGTCATTAAACTTCCGCAACACGTATGCCAATGGATGAAGCAGCCCGTCCCCTCCCTCTTGGAGGATGCCCCCCCATGGCCACATCCGATGCATCAGTTTGCACAATGAACTTTTTCGTTTCATCGGGGTGGGCAAGGACTGGTTCCAAAGTGAACAATGCTTTGAGGCATTCAAAAGCCTCCTGACACTCCTGACACTGACATGCCGAGCCCGGCTTCATAGCCTCCGGGCCCTTTCCCTTAGTTTTTAAATAACTCCATCAGGGGTAGGCTGACTTGGGCAAAATTGGGCAAAAAGTTTCGATAAAAATTCGCAAATCCGAGAAATGATTGGAGCTGGCGTCGGGTGCGGGGTACCCCCCACCCCAGCACATCACGCACTTTGCCTGGATCCATCTCTAAGCCCCTGTCAGAGATCCGATATCCCAAAAAGTCAATGTGTGTCTTGTGAAACTCACATTTAGACAGTTTTGCAAAGGGTTTGTGCTTGTGCAGCGTGGCCAACACCTCCCTCACCAATTTCACGGGGGAGGGGACGTCTGGGGAGTACAGCAAGATATCATCTACATAAACAGGGCCCCCAGGTTCCTATGCAGTATTGTTCTTTGCAGCATCGGACTTTCCTTTCACCATCAGACACATCCACAACTGAGCTTCCTTTCGGCTTTGGCCCAGCCACTTCACTCTTTCTGGGGTTACTTGTACTTGCCCTCTGCTCTTCCCCAGTAGCATATTGGACACCTTCCAACCTGAGGGGCTCATCTTCTGGTGTCATATCTTTTAGCCTTTTGATACTGTCCATGGGGTTTTTTTGGCAAAAATACTGGAGTGGGTTGCCATTTCCTTCTCCAGAGGATCATGCTTGGTCTGGAATGTAAGATCTAAGGATGAGATGGTTAGACAGTGTCATAGATGCAACAAACAAGAAGTTGAGCAAACTTCAGAGGATGGCGGAAGACCAGAAGGCCTAGCATGATCTGGTCCATGGGGTCGCAAAGAGTCAGACTCGACTGTGCAACTGAACAACAACAACAAAACAAGGGCCTCATTGAGCAAGTGCTTGTGCAACACCTCATTGATCAAGTTCATGAAGACCCCTGGGGCCCCTTGAAGACCGAAAGGCATTGCTCGATACTCAAACTATCCAAGGGGGGTGTTGAAAGCAGTCTCATGTTCATCCCCCTCTTTGATGCGCACTCGGAAGTACACATCCCGAAGATCCAATTTAGAAAAGATTTTCCCTTTTGCCGTTTCCGCTAGTAGGGAATAATGGACATCACACTTGCCCATAAGGAATAATGGAGACCATGTTTGTCCTTACACAATAACAGAGACTGGGGTTGGACTGAATGACCCTAATTGTCCCTTCTCAATCCATTTTGTCCATATCTAGCTTGTCTATAACCGGGTACCATTTGTCTAACGGATTTAAAAGGTCCCCGGTGTCGCACTCCCTGCTAGTGATCATTGAATTTTTTTCTAATAAAAAGAAATCCCATGTCTTATGCAACCATTGTTGTGTTGTGGGAGGAGTTTGTGTTTTCCATGTTTGAGCAATCACTACTTTAGCTGCTACTATTAACAAATTAATCAGTTGTTTTCTCTTTACTGGTGGTCTGTCATCTGGCCACAGGTGCAGCAGAATCAGAGCTGGATCCAAAGGTAATGTATACCCTGTTAGCAGTTCTATTTGTTGTGTAACTTGCTTCCAGAATGGAACAATAAAGCTCTCCTTAAATCTAAAGTGTGTAGTTCTGCCTCTGGTACGGAAGTTGGATTGGGGGAAAATACCAGGAGGATTATATCCTGTGATGTGTGAAAAGTGGTGAGAATCTTTGGGTGAAATTCTAAACTTGGCCTTAGGACCACCTTATCAGGATGGAATTTTAAAAACAGAGAATCGGTTCGTAGAGCTTGTACTCTCCAACTCTGCGAGCTGAAGTAATAGCTACTAGAAAGGCAACTTTATAAGACAACAAGAACAAGGAACTAGCTAGCGGTTCGAATGGAGTGCGCATTAAATGAGTTAATACTACCGAAAGACTCCATTGAGGGAGGGGTGGTGTTAGCTTTGGGAATTTGTTGTACAATCCCTTTGGAAAACGTTTAGATATGGCATTGGAAAATATGGGTTTTGAATCAATCCCCAAATGAAAAGCCGATATGGCCGCAAAATGTACCTTAATAGATGACGGTGAGAGACCGTCACCTAGTAACGTCAGAAGGTAGTCTAGTATTTCCATTAAAGGGCAAGAGTCCGGGCGTATCCTACGGTCTTGTGCCCAAACTGTGAATCTGTGCCATTTGGCTCTGTAGGACTTCCACGTCGAGGGTTTCTGGGACGCTAGGAGGATCTCTGCCACCCGATCTGAACACTTGTTCATGGTGAAATGAACCATGCATGTAGGTAAAGTGTGTGGGGGTCTGGGTGATGCGTCTGACCGATTCAAAGTAGATCTGGCACCTGTGGCAGCGGGCAGAGTCTGCGTTGAGCTAAGGTTAGTAGTAACGGGAACCAAGGCCTTCGAGGTCACAGAGGGGCTATCAGTATGCACGTGGTTCCGTCCTGGGCTAACTTCGTTAATACCCTTGGTAATAGGGGAAAGGGTGGGAAGGCATAGAACAGGTTGCCGAACCATGTTAGGAGGAAGGCTTCCCCTAGACAATTCCCCTGCTTCTGTGACCTTGCGCAAAACAGTGGACACCTGGTGTTTGCGGATGAAGCAAAGAGATCTATGTCGGGGAACCCCCACTCTTGAAAAATAGGGTTGAGATATTTAAAAGGGATGGACCACTTGTGGGCCATGAGTGCCCTTCTGCTTAATATATCTGCTAGTGTGTCTTGATGACCTGGGACATGTATGGCCATGAGATGGGATCCCTGTCGAATGATCGGCTCCCAAATGATTGAGGCTTCTTTGCATAATGTAAGGGAGCCAGTACCACCCTGCTTGTTGATGTAAAATTTCAAGACGGTATTGTCTGTAGACAGCTGGATAGTCTTTCCAGTCGACAAGTCCGCAAGGACGTATCACACTGCTCTGAGTTTGAGTCCATTGATGTGAAATTTAGCTTCGTGACACGACCATTGGCCACTGACTTGTCTAGTTCCACAGTGTGCCCCCCATCCCTCCAATGCTGCGTCTGTGAATACCTGTATGTCAGGTAGTATGGGTGCTAAAGGGAACCCCTGTGAAAGATTCCTTTCTTCTTTCCACCAATGCAGTGACCTAAGGATTGGCCGTGGGATGGATAAGAAGCTCCACTGGGAGTCTGACTCCGAAGTAAAGTTTCTTAAAAACCAATTTTGTAATGGTCTCATGTGTAATCGGGCATAAGTAACCGTGGTTGTCGTGGATGTCTAAGGCCTAGAAGCCTTTGTATATGTAAGGCCCTCTGACACCTATTATGCAAAAATCTTGTGACCAAGGCCTGGATAGCCTTGATCCTCTCAACAGGCAAGAATGCTCTATGAGCTACCGAATCCAACTTTGCCCCTATGAACAGCAGCGACTGAGCAGGTGTGAGTTTAGATTTAGTGAGGTTGATTACAATTCCCAACCATTGTAGAGTCTGAACCGTGAACTGAATTTGGGCTAGGAGTAGTTCCCGTGATTCAGATACTAACAACCAGTCATCCAAATACGCATAGACAGCACATCCGTGGAGTCTAAGATAGGCTACTACTGAGGAGAAACATTTTGTAAACACTCTGGGGGCTGTTGCCAACCCAAATGGCAACACGCAGTATTGGTAAGTCGTTTCTTTGAATCTAAATCTCAGATACTTCTTACATTCCTCGTGGATAGCTATATAAAAATATGCGTCTTGGAGATCGAGGACAGCAAACCATGAACCGGGGGCTATAGCATGGTAAACTTCTTCTAAGGAGAGCATTCTGAATCGTCAAATGTGTAAATAATCGTTCAATTCTCTCAAGTCTGATATAGGTCTAAGACCACCTCCCGTCTTCTTTATTAAGAAGTAATTAGAATAAAATCCACCGTCCCCCTCATCACCAGGGACTACCTCTAGAGCACCTTTAAGTAGTAGTGTCTGAATTTTCGTGGTCAAAGCCTCATCCTGACGATGTGAGGTGGCAACCTCAAAGGACACAGGGGGGCTATATTTGAACTCCAGAAAATAACCAACCTTTATTATACTTAAAACCCAAGTATCCGAACATATCATAGACCAATGGTGGTGAAACTGAACTAGATGGGCCCTGAAGAGAGGGGGAACTATTCATTGAGGATTTTTGGATCGGGAATAGCCTCCCCTAGGGGAGCGGGCTTGCATACCATGTTGTCTGGGCTGTTGTCGCCTAGGTGGGTATGGCTGCTGAAAAGCTCCTCTGAAGGGTTGAGAAGCAGCGGTTGGAAAACGATAACCCCTTTTCGCATTAGGGAGTTGGAAGTGTCCGGGAAAATACCTTGGCTTAACAGGCTGTTGTTCTGAGGTTAATCCCAGCGATTTAGAATTTTGTTTTCCTCACTTTTTCTAGTACCTCATTGGTTTGTTCGCTAAAAAGGAGTTTTCCTTCGAAAGGCAAATCCTCTATGCAAGCTCTTGTGCCTAGTGGTAGGGCAGAGGTGTGCAGCCATGGCTGTCTGCGAAGAACTATCGAAGATGCAATCACTTTGCTCGCTGCATCTGCAGAATATCTAGACGCATTGAGCTCCTGCCTGGCTAAACGAGCGCCCTCCACTTGTATCTATCTGGCCTGATCCCTCTTATCAGCCAAGGTATCCAAAAGTGGGGTTTATTGCTCCCACAACATAACCTGATACCTGGCTATAATAGCTTTAAAGTTAGCTATTCTCAGGGTTAGTACCCCAGAAGTGTAAATCTTTCATCCTAAAACATCTAGTTTTCTACCTTCCTTATCTAAAGGAGAGGACTTTGGGCCCTGTTTAGACGGAATTACCTCTGCTACCATTGAATTGGGTTGAGGATGGTGGTATAAAAAGAAGGCATCCTCCTCCGTAATTTTGTAGAGGTTTTCTATCTTCCGAGCAGAACCTGTGGTTGAAGAAGGTTTTGCCCAATTATTCCTGGTGATTTCCCTAATGCCCTTTACTAGGAGGATAGCAACTGGCCCTGGGATAGAAGAGTATAAAATGCCCATAACCAGATCCTCCTCCAATGGTTTGGGGGAGACATGATCGATCTTAAGGGATTTAACCATGCGGAGGAGCTGTTTGGAGTAGACCCGTCTTCCGTCGGTGACACTGGAGTGGCATCGCCTACTGCATCATCTGGAGATGGCAGAGAGGTATGTTCTGATTCTATATCAGATTGATTGTCAGATGCCTGATCACAGTCTCACGTTTCTGACTGTAACACTTCCACCTGCCCTTCTGGGGATCTTGTACGCATGGTGGAATGTGATCTAGACCGATGTCCACGATGACAAGAGGCTTGGCTAGGGCTACGGCGGGTATGCTTCAACGTAGTAGGAGTGTGGTACCAAGGAGGTAGAAACCATGGAGGGACATGTTCCCAATCAGGCGGATAACCCCATGGGGGAGTGCCCCATCTCTTGCTACTTGAGGAGCAAGATCTGGATGATCGGCCCAAAAAATGAAGGCTGATGACGTCAGGTTCTTCCTCGAAGGTAGTACTGGGGAGT
>NW_015173709.1:513724-531242 GCF_001447785.1 Gekko japonicus | reverse complement strand
GTCGAGAGCCTGGACTTCGTCATCGGGTTGACCTCGAACGTCTCGACGTCAATGTGGCTGGAGGAGAAGCGCGACGTTCCTTCGACGTCAAAGCAGACTCAACAACGACCGTTTGTGTGATTGTCGCTGATGCCGGCTCGGACGATGGGCACAATGGCGGCGGCGGCGTCCCTCCCTCAGTGCTTATCAGAGGCACTTTTGGGGACTTTGACTTGCCCGTCTTAGCCTTTTTTGAAGGTGGTTGGGCTGAAATGGACCGTTTGCAATTTTTCCCTGCCGAGCTCTGCTTCGGCTTGTGGGACTTAATAGGACTTTTAGAAGAGTCTTTCTCATGGCTCGTGGGGGAGGGAGTGCTGGGTCTGACCAACAAAGCCTGCTCCTAGAGGGCCGCTTTAAGTCTTAGCACCCTATCTTGCTTCGTTCTTGGGGTTAACGTACCACAAATCTCACAAGTAGTGGTGTTGTGGCATTCTCCAAGACATAGGAGGCATTTGAGGTAATCGTCTGTGGTAGCCATTTTTGTCCCACAAGCCTGGCACTTTTTAAAAAGAGCCATCATGAGTCCAAGTCTTCAAGGAAAATCTGAAATTTATTGTTAACTGAGGTAAGTAGCTGTAGCTCTGGATATGTCCTTTCTTCACGGCGGCAAAAAAAGGACTGAGAGAGAGGTGCCTCCCCCTCCCCTCGTCACGTGACCAAATGGGCGGGAAAAGAAACCTTTTGCAATTTCTCTGCGAGGGGAGGGGGATTCAATACTCTAGAAGATTGACAAAGTTCTTGGAATGTTCTTCCGCGGCAGGCCTGCCTCCAGGCAGTCCCATGTGGGACTGCACAGAAGGCACGATGATGAACTGATAGATACCTGATTGTATATATGTCAACGGCGGCAAGGATATTGTATGCCAAATATTGGAAGACTCAAAAAACACCAACCAAACAGGAGTATATCAATAAACTTTTAGAATCAGCAGAAATAGATAAATTAACTATGGAAATGAGAGGTACGAAGAAATCGACATTTCAAAAAACTTGGAAGAGAGTATATGACTGGTATAATGTGAATGGAGTTAAAGATTAAGCTGACATGGCAAAAATATTATTTGAGTATGTAGTAATATAATATACTGGAACTAGAGAATATTAACAAATATTAGAGAATAATGAAGCGATGAATTAGGTGTAATAACAAAATGTAACAAGTCTCCTGACATATATGTTGTTTGTTGTAGTTGTTTATGTCTGTGTTTAGGAGCATAAGAAAATAATAAAAGTGTACCTTCGGGTACTTCAAAAAAAAATTAAGTCTAGCATGGTCAAGCCCCTTCTAGCTTCCTCCACTATTTGAAAAAGCAAGTTGTCGGCCAGAGAGGTCAGGAACTTGCATGATTCTTTTTTTTCTTTTTCTTTTTTTGACTCTCCTAAAAAGGAGAGAATTTATGCTTTTAATATCAGAAAGAGGGAAGGTATATAGTGGGATTAAGAAAAGGTTGGGTGATGCTTTCATTAGTATGTTAATCTTTTGTTAGTATTAAACAAATCTTCTTTTGGCTTCTTCTGTGAGTTGTCTATCGTCTTTCATCTTAACCTGTAAAAAACAATAACTGTTAATGTATTAGTAGTGTCCTTTTGGCTTATTGTTGGTAAAGTCTTTTCTTGCGCATTCCAAACCAATCTTCATGGTCTGGGCTGCCTCCCTTTCACGTCTCTCAGATTGTATGATGGACCTTTCCTCCCTCCTTCAACTTCCGGAGTCTTGACTTCCCCCTCCGAGCCGCTGTCTCTATCGCTGTCCTTCCCATTTGGCGAGTGCTGCCTCCTCCGAGCTGACTTCAAAAAGTCTTGAGCTTTGAAAATGGAGTCAATCTTCTCCCTTTTATCCTTGAACTTGAAAGTAACTAATGAAAGCGATAACTAATTTGATGGTTTTGCAAGAATAAGGTCAGTCCTTTGTATGCTTTCCTTTTCATTCGAATTTCAAATGGAACATCCTTCAGAATCCTAACTGTCTGCTCTCCAATCTTCATAGAAGTTGATGAAGACGCTCTCAATATTTGATCCCGAACTTTCTGTTTTGTAAACTTGACCACCACTTCTGCCGGCAGGTTATTCATCCTTGTAAAGTTGGAATAGGATCTGTAAACCAGATCCATTTCCTCACTTATTTTATCCACTTCCCAGCCAGTGAGTGTTGTCAAAGCTTCCGCTAAAATACTTTGGAGATCTTCTTTTTCCAATTCTTTAATGCCCTGAAACTGGAGAGTCAAATTTGATTTTTCCATTAGAAGCATCAATAACTTTTTGTCTTGCATTTCTTGGCGTTTTTCCATTTTATCCACCATTTTCTTGACCTTTTGAGTGTCTTCTGTTGAGACCAGGCATTTTTGCGCGATTTCCTCCATTTTCTTGGCTGTATCATTCAACTGTATCTGCTGGTTGCTGAGAACACTTTCCATACTTGTCAGCGTTTGATTGATTTTTTGCATTTGCTCCAGCAGAGGGCGCAGAAGATCACTCTCCTGTTGAATGACAGCTGGCTCCAAGAGGCGGGAATCAGCACCGGAAGTTCCTCCCAGCTTCTTTCCCGGCTTCTCCTGAAACTTTTTCTGCCCTGACATCTTTATTTTATTGTTTACTTTTTAAAAGTTCGTGCTGCACAGCTAGGAAATGAATCTCCCTGCCTCTCTTTTAACAATTCACCAAAAGGTAACACTGCTCTTTTCAAATTTCACTCCCCCCCTCTTCTTCTGTTAACTCAGTCTCTGTTATGACGGGGGGGTTCCCCCTCCTCCCTTGCGCTTTTTCACTGGGGGGGGGCGTGTGCTTCACTCCTTTTCCCATTTCTGACCGGCAACTCACAGTTTTGGCCGAATATCTTCCTTTTAAACGCTTATCCACTTCATCACCCAGTGACGTCCAGCGGCTCTGCTAGTCCCCGTGCGGGGCACTGCCGTGGTTAGGGCCATTGGGGCATAGGGCGAGCCTCAATTTCTGACCATCTGGCCGGGAAAGAGGCACATCCCCTGTGCGCCCCGGATCGGAACCCCTAACTGAGGTTCCTTAGGGTCTCCGCTTGTGCAGATCCCCCCCCCCTTGGCTGTGCGTGGGCGAATCGACTCCGGGAGCTCCCCGAAGATGCGACCGCCATTCACAGAGTCCAAACCGGAAGCCTGGAACTTGCGTGATTCTTGTTTCTTAGTTGAGCCTGTCCTACAGCACACACTGGGGAAGTTGAAGTCTCTCATAATTATAAGGTTCTGATGTCTAGATACTCTACCAATCTGTTCAAGAAGGGCAGCATCCATTTCCTTTCCCTGGTCAGGCAGTCTGTAGCAGACTCCAACAACAATGCCCTTATGCCATGGGGACTTCCCTGCCATCTGGCGGCTGGTGGCCAAGAATGGTGCCTACCCCATACAGAGAAGCGTCGCAAGCAAGCATGACAAACAGCTTTTTGTCGAAATGAGCCAGGACTGTGTTGGAGGTAAGCAGTTCCTTCATGGTGTGAATGCAGTGGCTTGCTGTTGGCCCCAGACCCATGGGGCCTTCTTGTCAAGGAGGCAGTGCAGTGGCTCCACCAGCACAGCTTTATGGGGCAAGAAGGAATGGTAAAAGTTCAGGAGCCCCAAGAAAGCCTGCTTGGAAGTGGGCATGGGAACACTGACGATGGCATGAACCTTGTCTGGGGTTGGATGGGTGCCTTCAGCATCTATGGAGAACCCCCCATTCACAGAGTCCAAACCGGAAGCCTGGAACTTGCGTGATTCTTGTTTCTTAGTTGAGCCTGTCCTACAGCACACACTGGGGAAGTTGAAGTCTCTCATAATTATAAGGTTCTGATGTCTAGATACTCTACCAATCTGTTCAAGAAGGGCAGCATCCATTTCCTTTCCCTGGTCAGGCAGTCTGTAGCAGACTCCAACAACAATGCCCTTATGCCATGGGGACTTCCCTGCCATCTGGCGGCTGGTGGCCAAGAATGGTGCCTACCCCATACAGAGAAGCGTCGCAAGCAAGCATGACAAACAGCTTTTTGTCGAAATGAGCCAGGACTGTGTTGGAGGTAAGCAGTTCCTTCATGGTGTGAATGCAGTGGCTTGCTGTTGGCCCCAGACCCATGGGGCCTTCTTGTCAAGGAGGCAGTGCAGTGGCTCCACCAGCACAGCTTTATGGGGCAAGAAGGAATGGTAAAAGTTCAGGAGCCCCAAGAAAGCCTGCTTGGAAGTGGGCATGGGAACACTGACGATGGCATGAACCTTGTCTGGGGTTGGATGGGTGCCTTCAGCATCTATGGAGAACCCCAGGAACTCGACCAGAGGAACACCCAGGAGGCACTTCTCCTGCTTCACCTTTAGGCTGGCCAACTGGAACCTCTACAGGACGGTGTGCAACCGGCTGATGAATTCCCCCTCCATGGGGGCGGCAATTAGAACGTCATCGAAGAAAGGCTGGACCCCAGGGATTCCTTAAAGAAGAGAGTCCATGAGACTTTGGAATATTCCCTGGGCCACACTGACACCAAACTGTAGCTGCTGCACCTTGAACATACCCCTGTGCGTTACAATGGTCTGGGCCTCAGCGGTCACATCATCCACTGGGAGCTGCTGGTAGGCCTGAGCCAAGTCTAACTTTCTGAAAAACTTGGCACCCACCAGGGAGGCCAAGATGTGGCTGACTACTGGGACTAGGCAGGCGTGGTCCTGCAGCACCTTATTAATGGTACATTTATAGTCCGCGCAGATGCGGATGTCCCTGTTGGGCTTAACGGGAGTGAAAATCGGGGTTTCCCAAAGGGCATACAAGACTGGTTCCAAAACCCCTTGGTCCACTAAACGATCCAGCTCCTCATCAATTTTAGGCTTCAGTGTGAATGGGATGTGCTGACCTTCAGACATATGGGCCGCACCTCTGGGTTGAGCTGGAGGGAGATGGGGGGTCTGGTGTAGCAACTGAGCATCTCATCGAAGATGTCTGGGAACTCATCACACACCTGCTGAAGGTCTTCTTGGGCAATTTGGTGCACCCCTGTGACTTGGAACCCCAAGGGCGTGACCCATGCGACTCCCAGTAAACTCGTGCAACTGCCTCCCACTACCAGCAAGTCCAATAGCCCTTCAAAATTCCAGTACTGCACCCGAAACTTCCCCACCCCTTTCATAGCCACTTCATTCTGTTGGAAGTCCCGTAGGGTGAAACCAGCAAGACTAAGGCGAGGGCCCCCATTCAGGCAGAGCCTATGGAGGGTATCCTCCAAGATTACGGATGGAGAACCCTGTGTCTAGCTCCATCGTGCAATGGGCTCCCTCGATTAAAACAGTCACTTTAATTTTATTGGGGATGCATCCACAGGACCTACTCACTGTCAGACATGTCGGAGGCTGAGGAAATGGCGGCCTGGAGCACTGTAGTGGCATGGCGGTCAGTCTTCTGGTTGCCAACCTGCCAGGACTTCTGGAACGCCACGGCCTCCCGGATTGCCTTTTGGAGATTTGTGTCCTCTCGGCCAATGAGCTTGCAACAGAGCTTCTCATACCGGAGCCCAGACACGAAACGGTCGAGGAGAGCTTCTTTGATGTTCTGGAACTCACATCGAAGAGCCAGTAGGCACAGGGCGGCGATATAGTCAGAGGCCAATTTGTTGGGACTCTGATCCCACTCAAAGAAATCGAGGTGGTGATCCAGTCAGGTGGGCTGGGGCATGAAGTGGTTGGTGAGTGCTGTGATGAGACCATTGAAAGTGGCAAGCTGCAATATGGTTGGTGCGATGAGACCCTGGGTTAGCTCCAGGGTGGCGGTTCCACAAAAGCTGAGCAACAGTGCTTTCTTCTTGGCAGTGCCCTTGATTCCCTGGAACTCCATGAAGTACTTCAGGCATTCCATCCAGGCCTCCCATTGCTCTGGATGAGAGGGTCAAACTCTGGAAGTAGTCCTGGAGCGGCAGCCATGGTCCTGGTTGCGGTGCGATGCATGTGGTACTGGTGCTCAGTGCACGGTGCAGTGCAGTTGGGCTCTAGGCTCGCTCAACAGGATCCCATCCTCGTCACCAGTTGTCAGCTGTGCTGCCATGAAGGTTGGGGAGGTTGGTCTGTGTCTGGTTACTTGCTATTTCAGGTTAATTGCTACTGCATTCCTGTGCAGTCTCTGCTGCGCGCTGAAATGCTTATCTATACAGATGTGCAGGAGGGTGTTGTAGTGTCTGGGATTGCCCTAGGTGCCGTGGGAGAGTGTTCGTTCTCAGCTTCAGCTACCTAATGGTCTCTAAGCCTTATCCCGCACGCGAGAGGGTGCCTAATTGGCCAGTGCTGTGGGGGTGTGTGCATACGAATACCCTATATTCTATTATGCCCAAGGGGCCGCTGCCATCCTTAACAGTGCCTATGTTACTGCATCTATAGCTCTGCAATAAAAGTATTACCGTTCCTGAATGCATGTACTTCGTTGTTGGCTGTGGCTTCTGACACCAGTGTTAAATACTGGGTTCAAGACGCATTGCAGTGAACAGCTTTAATTTATCAAGTGATTTCAGGAACAAGACTGAAGACTCAGGGCAAGAGCCCTGTTTAAATAGCATGCAAAAACCACACCCAGCAGTAGGCTATTTACATGACATTAGTTTTTCATTGTTCACCTCCAGAGTCCTGGTGGGGTATTGTTCTACAGCTCCAAGCTCAGCCAGTCTCTGGTACCCAGTCCTGGAATGTTCAAGCCCTAATACATAATACCACCTTACTGCCTTTTAGGCTTCAGGCCAAAATAATTACTTTTTTACCTAGGCTTTTTATTTATTTATTTATTTATTTATTCTTTACATTTGTATCCCGCCCTCCCCAATGGCTCAGGGCGGCTAACAAGGGCATAAATGCCAGATTAAAACAGTAAGAACAGTATAAAAATACAATAATACAGCATAATAGTTATTAAAAATATCGGTGCTCCAATACTCACTCCGAATCATAAAACCAAGATGGTGTTCTGAAGATGTTATAACAGAACAACAGCAGTATATGTCCCCACAACCCTGTCATCCGCCAGGGACGTCTCGCACCCCCAATGATACCCGCACCAGCGGTGGTAGAGTGCGGTGATGGAAAAAGCGTTGGTGGAATAATGGTGGTGGTGGCTCCTACTCGAAAGCCTGGCAGAAGAGCTCCATTTTGCAGGCCCTGCGGAACTGCACAAGGTCCCGCAGGGCCCAGATCTCTTCTGGGAGCTCATTCCACCAGGTAGGAGCCGCCACTGAGAATGCCCTGGCCCTGGTCACAGCAAGTTTGATGGTCCTGGGGCCTGGGATATCTAGGAGGTTTTGGCTCCCCCGAATGTTCCCTTGGGGGAACATGCGGGGAAAGGCGGTCCCTTAGGTAGGCCGGACCCTGGCCATATAGGGCTTTAAAGGTAAGAACCAGCACTTTTAAGTGAATCCAGTATGCCATTGACAGCCAGTGCAGCGCTTTCAGCAAAGGCCAGATGTGATCCCGTCTAGGGAGACCGATCAGCAGCCTGGCTGCAGCATTCTGCACTAGTTGCAGCTTTCGAATTTGCGACAGAGGCAGCCCCATGTAGAGAGCATTACAGTAGTCTAGCCTTGAGGTGACCGTCACATAGATCACTGTGGCCAGGTCATCACGGTCGAGGAAGGGGACCAGCTGCTACGCCAGCCGAAGATGGTAGAAGGCCGACTTGGCAGTGGCTGCTACCTGGGCCTCCATCGTTAAGGAGGAGTCCAGGAGCACACCCAAATGCCTAACCTCTGACGCCGGCACCAAAGGCGCCCCACACGAAACAGCTTGTTAGAGAAACGCACAACACTTCAAGGACAGGTGGAAAGATAAGACGTTTTGCTTTAGTTTGCTTAGACTTAACTTTTGCTAACAGCCTGGGAAAGGGAATGTTTGGTTACACGGACCGTTCGGGTTCCCAGCTCTTTGGCGCTCATTTCTCCCTGGCGGGAATCTGACCCATTGGTCCAAGGGTTGTTTGAATTCTTTTCATATTACCTGTACGGTTCTCTCCATGTTATTCTAATCAGAAACCTTGTTAGTGAATCATCCTTTCAATAAAGTTCCCTCTTAACAGAGAAGCGACTCGTTGATTGATGGGCGACCTGACAAACTGATTAGAATCCCATCATTCCTAATCTTTCCGCACCTATCACCACCGATATGGGCGATGAAGAAGGGAAATCTCTACCCGAGGACCAGGTTCAGGATGGAACCGAACCGAAGGTCCCCGATACCAAGGCAGACACTGGACTTGAGAAGATCCAGCCAGTGGAGTACGAGAAACACTGAGGAGCAGGGCAAGCCCCAGCCGCACAGCAGCCGGGTGCGCAGGCAGCCCCAGCACACGTCCCGATGCAGCAGCAGCAACAGCAGCAGCAGCTTCCACTGGGTCAACAGCAACCCGGCGCCCCAGCACCAATCCTAGCAGCGGCGCAACACGGGGTACCCAGAGCTAAAGACCTCATCGAAGCAACATTTGATGGGAACCCAGACGAGCTACCGTACTTCGTGGTCAGAGTACAGAAATTCCTGGATCGGTCGGGCCACCTATTCCCTGATGACAGCAGCTGGATTGATGTGGTGGCGACTCGCTTGAAAGGAGCGGCGGCAGCATGGTATGTAAGCTTACATGCTTCTCGAGGCCCTGAACTTAGAGACATTTATGCTTTTATGTGGGCCCTACGACGACAGTTTGAGGACCTGCATGCTGCCCCTAGAGCTCGAGCCTACCTTCGTACCCTGAAGCAAGGGAAGAAAACGGTGCGTGACTACTCTGCGGAATTTAAACTCTATGCAGCCAAACTGGCTGACTGGCCGGACCACATTTTGGCTGAGTTTTTCCGCCTGGGTTTAAACCAAGAGATCAGAGAGACTGTGCTGAGATCTGTCGATCCTGTATCCCTGACGGCATGGATTCAAGAGGCGGAGAACACGGAGAATTGTTTGAACACTCTCTGACTGGATGTGGCTGCCTCGGGCGGGAGAAGCACAAACCTCAACCTGAAGCAGAGGACCTACAAGCAACCTGACGCGCAGCGGGAGCAAAGAATGAAGCAAGGTCTATGTCTGAGATGTGGGGAGAAGGGCCACTTTGCAGCCGAATGTGGGCAAAAGCCAGCGGGGGAACGCAGCGGCCAGAGTACACTCAAGCCAACCCCAAAGAAGAAACCAATGGGAAAACCCAAATTCATGAAAGCCCTACAAGCGTCACCCGAAGAAGACGAGGGAGACTCTAGTGACGAAAAAGAAGAGCTTTCGGGAAACGAACAGGTCCTGTTGTAGATGGCGCAGACCGACAGGACCCCACGATCAAAGCGCCTCAAGTGGTGAGCACTCCTCCCTCCCTGTTATTCGTGACTGTTTCCTTGATAAATCCCTTATTGGGAACGCATATGTGTGTGAAAGCCCTGATAGACTCGGGGTGTGGAAGAGATTTAATCAATCCAGCAGTAGTAGCTGGATTGGAGGCGGGGTTAACCCGTTTGAAAGACCCCATAACATTTACTCAAATGGATGGGTCCCCCATGAAGCAACCCTGCCTTCATAAGACTATGCCTTTGAGACTGGGGGTGGGGGAGCATTGGGAAGACAGAACGTTCATCGTGACCCCAAATGCTAGATTCTCTCTTGTGTTGGGAGCCCCGTGGCTATGGCAACATGACCCCCACATAATATGGGAAGAGGGAAAAGTGAACTTCGTTTCCCCCAAATGTCTCATCCATGTCTGGGATACGAATTGGGGTAGCAACCCGGTGAATGATTTTCCAACAGCTCTCCTCACAGAGGAGGAGATGTTATCCATCCCCCCAGAGTATAGAGACCTCCAGAGCACGTTTGGGGAGGAGGAAGCAGATGAATTGCCCCCTCATAGACATTCAGACTGCTGAATTGAACTGGTACCAGGGGCTAAGCTTCCCAAAGGGAAAATTTATGCCATGGGGCCAGCAGAGAAAATTGAACTTAGAAAGCTCATTGACAAAAATCTGGAAAGAGGGTTTATCCGTCCCACCTCTTCCCCATTCGCAGCACCCGTCTTGTTCCGGAAAAAGAAAGACGGGGGGCTGCGTTTATGCACAGACTACAGAGGGCTGAATGCAGTGTCGGCTACCAATGCTTACCCCATGCCCCTTATCAAAGATTTACTGGCAGAGGCGGCAAAAGGGAAAATTTTCTCCAAACTTGACTTACGGGATGCCTACTTCCGAGTGCGCATCAAGGAAGGGGATGAGGCGAAGACTGCTTTCAACATGCCCTTGGGGCAGTTTGAGTACCTGGTCATGCCCTTTGGCCTTCAGGGCGGGCCTGGGGTCTTCATGAACTTGATAAATGAGGTCTTACATAAACACCTGTTCAAGGGGGTCCTTGTGTATTTAGATGATTTACTTTTATATTCACCAGACCTCCCTTCACACGTGAAATTGGTGAGAGAAGTCCTTCAAACGTTACATAAGCACAAACTGTTTGCCAAGCTGTCCAAATGCGAATTTCATAAGACACACATTGATTTTTTGGGCTACCGCATTTCGGGAGGGGGGATAGAGATGGATCCTGGGAAAGTTAAAGATGTCTTGGAGTGGGGAGTACCCCAGACTCGTAGACAATTACAAGCATTCCTCGGATTCACCAATTTTTACAGAATTTTCCTAAAAAACTTCGCCCAGGTCGCCCTCCCGTTAACTGACTTGCTGAAAACCAAAGGGAAGGGACCTGAGGCCACGAAACCAGGAGCCAGAATGGCTTGGTCCCCCGAGTGCCAAGAGGCTTTCCAATGTCTGAAAACCCTGTTCACATCTGAACCTGTACTGGTGCATCCCGATGAAGCGAAAAAATTTATTGTTCAAACTGATGCCTCAGATGTAGCCATGGGGGGGGCAAGAGGGGGATGATGGCAAATTACACCCTCTGGCATATGTATCCAAGAAATTCACTGAGGCTGAACGACACTGGTCTGTGTGGGAGAAGGAAGCAGCGGGGATCCGGTTGGCATTGATTATCTGGAGGCATTGGCTCGAGGGGGCCAGGGTCCCGTTTGAGGCCTGGACCAATCACAAGAACTTGGAGACACTTAAAACCCCCCGCAATCTGAACATGAAGCAGCTACGTTGGGCTGACTTCTTCTCCAAGTTCAACTTCACCCTCCATCATTTCCCTGGGGTGGCAAATTCACTGACAGATGGGTTGTCACGCCTTCCCCAACATGCCAGCCAGAGAGACATTGCTTTAGACTCGGTGTTCACCCCTGCTCAGTTGGGAGGGGCGGTGACGACGTGCAGCCAAGCAGCAAACATTCCGGCGCTGAAGGAAAAAACCCCGGCCCCTTCTCCTGCGGCAGAATGGGAGGGGAGGTTTCTGTCGGCACTCACTGAGCAGGATTTACAGCTGTTGGAGGGGAAGGAGGGGTGTAACAAGGGAGTGAATGGTTGTTGGTATAAAGAGGATAAATTGTACGTCCCTGTGGCATTGCAGGGGGAGGTTATGGGGGCTGCGCATGGCTCTAAATTGGCTGAACATTCGGGATTCCTCAAGACGTTGCAATTATTACAAAGACAATTTTGGTGGCCTCGCATGCGCAAGGACACCTCAGCATTCGTGCAACCCTGTCAACGGTGTGCAATGACCAAACCTCGAGGGGGGAACCCCCAGGACTGTTACACCCGTTGCCAACTCCCAGCAGACCTTGGGAGGTGATCTCTATGGACTTTATAACGGATCTGCCGTTAAGCAGTGGGAAGACAGTGATTTGGGTTATTGTGGACTTATTTTCCAAACAAGCACATTTCGTTCCATTCGCTTCCCTGCCTACGGCAAAAGCACTGGCTAAAGCTTTTCTCTCACATGTAATAAAACTACATATGTTGCCGAAAAAGGTGGTCTCAGACAGAGGGACCCAATTCGTTTCCAAGTTCTGGACCGAGGTTATGAGGTTGTTGGGGGTGGAGAGGGGGCTAAGTAGTGCCTATCATCCAGAGACTGATGGACAAATGGAACGTGTTAATCAAACACTGGAACAATACCTTAGGTGTTTTACTAACTATCAACAGACGAACTGGTGTGATTTGTTACCATTGGCTGAATACTGTTACAACAATGCTTTTCATGGGTCTATTGGAATGTCCCCCTTTAAAGCGGTGTATGGATATGATAGTCCGATGTTGCAAGGTAGTGACGTGGACGGTGGGGGGGACGCACATGCTTGGTGTAAACAGTTGCAGGAGGCCTGGCCATCTCTACGTAAAACTTTGGATGAAACAAGAAACAGGCTGACAGAGGTAGGGTGGAGGGTTACAAGCCTGGAGAGATGGTTTATGTGTGAAGCCTGGAGAGATGGTTTATGTGTCAACAAAAAATATTAAGATGTTGCGGCCAAGTAGGAAACTGGGGTGGAAATATATTGGCCCATTTAAGGTCAAACGAGTGATCAATGAAGTGGCAGTGGATGTTGACTTGCCAAAGAATCTGAGAGCATTGCATTCTGTGTTTCATTTCAGCCTCCTGAAAAAGGACACTGGGTCCTCTGAATGGCGAGAGACGCACACCTCGCCTTTACCTGTGTTGTTGGATGGACAAGAACATTTAAAAAATGTATTCTGGACTCTAAATGTAAACGTGGAAAGCTGTGGTATCTGGTAGAATGGAAAGACTTTGGACCCCAGCACCGGGAATGGGTGGAAGAAGGGGATATTAGGGCCCCTTGTATGCTGAAGAGGTTTCATCGAGACTTCCCGGACAAACTGGGAGGTCTCCCGGAATTTATTTATTTATTTATTTACATTGGACTTATATACCGCCCATGACCCCTAATGGGTCTCAGAGCGGTTTACAGTATACTACTACTAGTGTAGTAGTGGTTCACCTACCTAGGGCCACAACTTCACAAGGGGGGGGGACTACCTACCAACACCCTGTTGGCGGCACCTTCTTCTTCTTCCGGCGGGCTACGGGTGTTATTCTGGGGTCTTCTGGTTAACCGCCGACCACCTCCGGCAGGCTTGATGTTTCCTTCTGCATGCGACTGCTCTTCCGGCTGCAGCTTCCGGCTTACGTCCTTCCGGCTCCTGCTGTGCTGCGCCGTCCTGCGTTCGCATCGCCGTGGCTCCGCCTCCATCAGGTCTGGTCACCAGGAACTCCACCGCCATTGTTGTTACCGCCGCTGCCGTCTTCGTCTCCGTAGTTGCCGCCAACACTCCTGGAATGGAACCAGGAGGTGGGTGCCCCCTGCCACCTAGGGCAGGTACCCATTTATCTACTTGTTTTATTTACCTTTCGAACCGTTGGGTTGGCGGGAGAATGACCGGGAGATTCCGGGGGAGGGGGGGGAAGGTTTTCAGGAGGGCAGAATGTCAGCAAGCTGTCATATTAGCATCAGGCATATAGATGCCTGACCTGTATGTTCCTAATTACTCATGCTTTGCTGTCTGTAACAGGCTTCATGTGTTTATAGTGGTTACCTAGCAACCTAGGCGCCGGCTCGCACGAAACAGCTTGTTAGGGAAATGCACAACACTTCAAGGACAGGTGGGAAGATAAGACGTTTTGCTTTAGTTTGCTTGGACTCAACTTTTGCTAACAGCCTGGGAACAGGAATGTTTTGGTTACACCGGCCATTCCGGTTCCCAGCCCTTTGGTGCTCATTTCTCCCTGGCAGGAATCTGACCCATTGGTCCAAGGGTTGTTTGAATTCCTTTCATATTACCTGTACGGTTCTCTCCATGTTATTCTAATCAGAAACCTTGTTAGTGAATCATCCTTTCAATAAAGTTCCCTCTTAACAGAGAAGCGACTCGTTGATTGATGGGCAACCTGACACCGACCTTGGAGAAAAGAGGCCAACCATTGAAGGGGAAGCCCCTGAATCCCCACGTCGGCGAGGCAGTGGGCTAGCAACTGGTGGTCGACCGTATCGAACGCGGCCAACAGATCTAACAACAACAGTGCCACCACACTGCCACGATCCAGATGCCTATGGAGGTCATCAGTCAGAGCGACCAGTACCGTCTCCGTTCCATGACCAGGGCGAAAGCTGGACTGGAATGGATCGAGGACAGAAGCATCATCCAGAAAGCCCTGTAGCTGTATCGCCACCGCTCTCTCAATAAGTTTGCCCAAATAGGGCAAATTGGACACCGGCCGATAGTTGGCCAATTCAGCCGGGTCCAAAGATGGTTTTTTCAAGAGAGGGTGAACCATTGCTTCCTTGAGTGCCCTGGGGAACCATCCCTCCGAGAGAGACTTGTTCACAGGGCACCTCGAAACCCCTCGCAACCCATTTTAATGAACCAAGAGGGGCACGGGTCAAGATCGCATGTGGCTGGGCGCACAGATACAAGCAATTTGTCAACTTCTTCCAGGCGGAGTGGGCCCAAACTCACTAAACCCGACTCCAAAGGCGTGCAAGGGGCCTCAAGTTCGCTCACTGTATCAATTGTGGCGGGGAGGTCACGGCAGAGCGCCAAGACTTTCTCTGCAAAATAGCTCGCAAATGCCTCACAGCCGATATCCAATTCCTTAACATTTTGCCTGCCCTGTGGCAGAGCTGTCAACGACTGAATCGTACTAAATAATTGTGCTGGGAGTGAGCTAGCAGATGCAATCATGGTCGCATAGAAATCTCTCTTTGCAGCCTTGACTGCCATCTCATAGGATCTCATAAACACCCTATAGGATGTTCTTGAAGCCTCGTCACAAGCGCAATGCCACTCTCTCTCTAGTTGTCTCAGCTCTCGCTTCAGCTGATACAACTCCCGAGTATACCAGGGCGCCCGCCTAATACGAGTTCAGAGAGGACGCCTGGGAGCGATCTCGTTGATGGCCGTGGAGAGTCAGTCATGCCAATCCTCCACTAGCTCATCCAATGAGCCGCCAGGGGGCTTTGGATCCCACAAAGCCATCTGGAGCCACATAGGGTCCATTTGGCAGCGCGGGCGAGCAAAAATCCGCTCGCCGCCTAAGCAGGGTTGGGTTGGAACATTTAGACAGGCCTTCAGGGTCTGGTGGTCCGACCATGCACTGCCATTGCAGTATTCCGGTCCACCCTCACCCCAGCCGCGAACATTAGATCAAGCGTGTGACCGACCTGATGCGTGGGGGCCATAACAAGATGAGAGAGTCCCAGTGCCACCATGGACGATACTAGGTTTGCAGCCCGGCCAGAGGCTGCATTCTCGGCATGGACGTTGAAATCACCCAAGACCATCAGCCTAGGGTGCTCCAACGCCCAGCCTGATACAGCCTCCAGCAGGGATGGCAGGCTATTGGCCTGTGCGCTAGGCAGTCAGTACACCACCCAAATTGCCAAACTCTCCTCAGCCTCCAGCATCACGCTGACACACTCTATGCCCGCAATCTCCACAGCCGGGAGCGTCCTGAAGGAGTAAGCCTCCCAAATGAAAATAGCCACTCCTCCTCCCCGCCCCTTAGTCCGCGATTGGTGGAGGACCAAGAAACCAGGAGGGGCAAGCTGGGCAAGAGCTACTGTCTCCCCCTCTTTCACCCAGGTCTTGGTCATGCATGCCAGGTCCGCTCATTGTTCCATTACTAAGTCCCAAAGGAGTGTAGCTTTGTTGTTAATAGACCTGGCATTGCACAACACCAATGACGGAGGGTTTTTTTCCATCTTAGCCCCACTGCCGGCCACCCTTGGGATGGGCCTTAGTCTGGAAGGGTGCTGAGCCATTCCATTTCTCCACATCTTTCCCTTAAAACCCGGCCTAGTTCTTCGGGCGGTCTCTGGCCCCATGCGTCCTCCCAGCCATGGGTTTGGCACTTGGTAGCAATGAACTGTACCTTCCCCTCATCCCACAGGATGTACGGGTTATGGTCATGGAGCCTCGGGCTTCCCAACACCAAGGGGAAGTGGGAGGCGGGGGTGATAACAAAGGTACAGTGCTCCAAATGATCTCCCACCCCCATCCACAACGGGACAGTCTCATATTTACACAGCTCCTTCATGGCTGAGCCATCCATCTGGGTGAAAATGATAGGGTCTGGGAGTCAGGTCACTTGGGCATCTAAGCCCATAACCAATGAGGGATTAAGTCCTGGGCACACCCCAAATCTATTAGGGCTTGCACTCTCTTTTTTTAAAAAAATTATTGATCAGTTTTCCACTTAATTATCATTTATATTTAGTCATCCTTCTATACGTTAGAGACTATATTTTCCATATTTTGGTAATCCAGTTGTACAGGCTTTCCCATCTTTCAATAAATACATTTTCATCATCCCCTTGAAGAATTAAACTTAATTTGACCATTTCTGCTACTTCCATCAATTTACATAGTATTTCCTCTCTTGTGGGGAATTTATCTTGTTTCCAATATCTGGCCAACAATATCCTTGCAGTTGTCAATATATATATTAAAAAATATTTTTTATATATATGTATTAACAAATATTTTTCATCTTGTTTATATCTAAAATTATCTTTTGTATCATCTTCCAATATGGTAGACTGTCCCCATATTTCTTTTACATTTCCAACATATTTTAGATATCGATGGTTGACACTTAACTATCCTATCTGGAGATCAGTACCATCGGTGAAAAACTTTATAGATATTTTCTTTATAATTAGTCGCTCTCATATATTTCAATGATTTCCATGTATTTGCCCATTGGTCTATATCTTTTTTTTTTAATTTTTCTTTATTGAGTTTTCAAAACATGAATAAACATCAAGCTAGTCTTCTATTATATCACAGATGTGCATACAACCCCTTACCAGCTCAAAATTCACCTCCTAATTAACCCTCCACCTTTAACTTCAAATTGTACAATTTTTTCCAGTTTTTCTCGAAAAGTAATTCATCTTCTGCCTTCAATCTACAAGAAATCTTGTCCATTTCGGCAATTTCAAAGAGCTTCTGTATGACCTCCATTTTTCCCGGAATTTCTTCTTTCTTCCAATACTTGGCAAATAAAATCCTAGCAGCCGTTATACAATGTAACAACAAATATTTTTCTATTCTCCCAAAGCCCTCTGGAATCATATTAAGAAGATACAGTTCTGGTTGAAATGGAATAGTTACTCCCATAATTTCTTGCAACAATTCACTTATCATCTTCCAATATTTCTTTGATTTATTACATTTCCACCACATGTGGATATAGGTACCAACGTTCTGCCTACATTTCCAACATACGTTAGAGGTTGCCCCTGAAAATTTTGCCACTAGCCGGGTACAAGTACCACCTCAAAACCACTTTATAAATGTTATCTTTAAAAGCAGTTGCTCTTGTAATTTTCATATTAGTATCCCATATCCTCAACCATCTATCCAATTCTATATTATAACCCAAATCTTTGCACCATGCCGCCATACTCTGTCTCACCACTTCTTCCTTCATTTTAGCTTCTAACAAAAATCTGTATACATTTTTTATAATTTGTCTTCTTGGCCCAATCCATATTTTGTCCCTTTCAGAAGGCTTATCATAAAAACCCTGTTTTTTATCTTCCCTATATCTTGCTTGTGTCTGAAACACTTGTAGCCAAGAAAGTCCCACATTATTATCTTTCAAAC
>NW_015173709.1:506657-513307 GCF_001447785.1 Gekko japonicus | reverse complement strand
GGAGGCCTTCCCATCTCTCCAGATCTTTTTTAATTTCAATCAACATTTTTTCATAGTTGTTTTCAAATAAGGAACTACATCTGTTAGTCAACCAGACCCCCAAGTATTTGATTTTTTTGGTAATCATAAATCCTGATTTTCTAGATAGCAATACTTCAGTTTCATTTGTACAATTCTTCGTTAATATTTTAGATTTTGAAAAGTTTATCCTCAGGCCTGCTGCTTGGCCATATATTTGTATAGTATAAAGAAGTTGTTCAATTGAGTCTACCGGGTTCTCTAAAATGAAGACTAGGTCGTCAGCGTATGCCTGGAGCTTAAATTTCTCACCCTTAACTACCAAGCCTTTAATCAACGAGTCTGCCCTTACCATATTGTTCAGTATTTCTATTGTAAACACGAATAATAAAGGGGATAGAGGACACCCTTGCCTCGTTCCTTTTTGTATCCGAATTTTCCCCGTAAGATCCCCATTAACCATAATCCTAGCTTCTTGTTGCTGGTATATTGCTTCAATCATTTTTGAAAATACCCCGCCACATTCCCAATGTTCCAAATTCTTCTTAATGAACTCCCAGCTAACGTTGTCAAATGCCTTCTCGGCATCGAGAAACAGAAGGGCCATCTGTTTCTCGTTGTGTGATTCATAAAATTCAAGCACATTAAGAATTGTTCTTACATTGTTCCTGAGGTGCCTTCGTGGTAAAAACCCGGCTTGATCTACATGGATAATTTGTTGTAGCACATTTTTAAACCTACTGGCCAAAATCGTTGCAAAGATTTTGTAATCTGCATTAAGGAGTGAAATTGGTCTGTAGTTTTTTATTTGGGTTAAATCTGTTTCTTGTTTGGGGAGTAAGGTAATTAAGGCTTCCTTCCAGGATTCTGGAATCCTATTTTGTTCTACTATATTGTGAATAGTCAACTTTAGGGACATGTCAATTTCGTTCGCAAATACTTTATAAAATTCGGCAGATAACCCATCTGGGCCTGGTGTTTTCTTTGATTTTACTTGTGCGATGGCCTGTGTTATTTCGCACAGTGTAACCGGAGCATTTAACACTTGCTTTTGTTCTATGGTAAATTTCTTTTTATTATATTTCTCCAACAGTTTCTCTATCATTTGAGGGTCTTGTGTTTTTTGTTCATATAAATCTTTGTAGAACTTTTCCACGATTTCTTTAAGTTCCCTTATATTAAAACAACAACTCCCATTCTCAGTTTTCAACAATTTTATTAGTTTTTCTTCCCTTTCCTTCTTCAGCTGATAAGATAACCACCTGGTTGGCTTGTTTGCCTTTTCAAAATAATTATGTCTGGCATAGGTCAATTTCGCTGTTATTTCTGCTGTTAATAGACAGTTTAATTGATGTTGCAGTTTAATTACATTGAACCTCAATTGCTTAGAGTTTGGAGTTTTTTTAAGATCAATTTCTTCTTTTTTAATTTCATTTACTATTTGTTTATATTTCTCCTGTTTCTGTTTTTTTTAGCCTTAAAGGCATCCCATACCACATCAATATTAATTTCTGGTATTAGATTTTGCTTAAAGAAATTCTTAAATTCTTCTTTACATTCTGTCACAAATTTTTTATTTGTTAACATCCACGATTTGAAGCAACTTGAGCATGACAAAAATATTTCATAGGAGCTGTACAATGGTTCTGACTTGTACAGAGTGGTGTAGAATAGTTGAGGCTTTCTCACAGAACAGGCCCACATACATCCAGGCTAAACGTCATAGCTTTCAGATCAAAATATTGTTATATCAATATTCTAGGGCCAGTTTTTGAAATGGAATGGCAGCCGCCCTGGTGCCCAGGGAACGGGAGGAGGTGGCTGCTGCTGGGGGATTGCGGCAGGGAAACTGCAGAGAATCTTGCCCTGTGGAAGGAAGCTGTGTTGCTGCTGTGCTTGATCAGCACCACACCTGCAATGGGGGAATCATACAAGCCTGTCTCTGTCTGAGAAGCACCAAGGCTACAAAGAAAAATGTGCACAGAAGGGCTGAAAGGTTATGAAATGCAGGACACACTCGACGAGACCTCCCCAAGGCCCGTCTGTGCATTCGGTGTGCCTTGGGTGCTGGAGGTGGGTGGAGGTGGCACCAGAGCCAGCCCTGCCCACGGTCCCAGGCTCTGCTTCAGCCGATCGATGCCCCCCAGGGAGCCTGCTTCTTTCCTCCCTTCCTCTGTTGGGGGGCAGGGGGGACCCTCTTCCTCCTTCCCCCTTCCCCTCTGTGGTGTGTGGGAAGGGGCAGGCAGTGGATTTCCTGGCGGTGTGTGGCAGCAAAGTCAATCTTCTGGGGTGCCTAAAATCCGTGGACTAGCCCAAATGTAACCACCAAAAATGTGGACTCTTGGCATGGATCCAAATATCTGCAGGCTTTGCAGAGCAGGGCATCCTCCTCCTGCTGCAGCCCACCGAGTCATCCAAAGCTGCTCATGGCCCTTCTGCAATCTAAAGGTTTTGCCCAGATTGTATCAGAGTTGTCATTTAGCATCCACACAGTCTGTGATTTCAAAAAGCTTAATAATTGGTGTTGTGCATAAATACAATCTGTACAATGACATTTGCCCAGTGTAAAGACCAGATAATCTGTTTGACCGGAGTCTTGTGTTAATGCAATGGTTGCTGAGGTCTGTACCAGATGAGGATTGTGGAAGACTCCAGGCTGCAATGTGTTGCCTCACACTGAAGGGGTCTTCAGGAGACCCGTCTGGAAGTGCCCATCTTAGAGGCTTTGGGTATGAACAAACATCATAGGGCACATTTCTCCTCACCATTTAGAGCCGAGGAGCTCACTGCTACCATGCAATTCCCAGGTTCCTTTAGCAGAAGAAGGATTCTGTGTAACAGGTTGCCTCCCATCTGTTAATCTGTCATGCCCAGCCTTCCACTGAAATGTTATAAGATCATGGAATGTTCACAGATGCTCTGTTTCCAATGAAAGATTCCGTTGTAGAATGCTAACAGTGGGACTTGGACAAGGAAAGTGGCACACCCATTTCAATAACAGAAATGTTTCATACTGAGTCTAAGGACAGGAGATGCTGCACTGGCAGGAAGAGAGAGAGAGAACCCATGGAACAGGGGCCAAGGAGCCACAGGGGCAACTGAAATTCTTGTCTTGATTGAAACTGGTCAGCTCGTTCCTTGGCTGCAGATCACCAATAAAAGTGAGGCTTTGGATTTGTCCAAAGGGCTTCTTTATGCCGGCTGGATTTCAGCACTTTGGATTTGGAGGAGGAATTACCAAAACTCCTGTCCAACCCAACAATCCACTTCCGGCAGTCAGTATCAATCCAGTCCTCATGACCACCCTCTGCTCTTGCTGGTGTGGAAGGAGACAAGTGAACTGTTAACCTACTTTGCTGTTGGACCCAGGATTTGTGTGTCTTGGTGGGGAGCAGTGCAGGCATCTAGGATTCCAGCTGTATTTTCTCTCCTATTGCTTGCAGGCTGGTGTAATCCTCTCAGAGCAAGCTGAGTGCCAGGTTTTTGGCTAGGAATTGACTTGTGTTGCAGCTCCAAAGTCTCTCTGATATTCCTGAGCCAGAAAAGAAAGGGAGACGTTGATTCAGGAGGAAATAATATTGAGGACGCTCCAGATTCTCCTCACAGGATCGTGTTTGAGGATGGGGGGTGGGGGTTCTCCGAGGCTATGAAAACATTTCAGATGCTGCGTAATGTTGGTTTAAACAGCCCTTCTGCAGCCAAAATTCTTTTTCTCTTGCTGACATGTAGAAAGGAAATTTGCAACCTAGATCCATGCCAAGAACAAGCCACAATGTGTTAGAGAGAGCCCAGAAGCCGACATGCAACATCTCTGACCTGGGTGATGGTGCTTGCCAGAGTGCAGGGACTGAGGCTTCCCAGGAGGTGAAAACAAGCAAACAGGAAAGCCAAAGTCCGGGATATCTCCCAACAGGAAAAGCTGTTGGAGTGTCTCAGAAAGCTGTTGCCGGGGGCACTGCCTTTATCCTCGGGTAGCCCCAATGGCAGGGGCATCCCACTTTCTAACCTGGACCAGAGACCCACAAAACTGAAGCCAAGGGAGACACTCCTGGTTCTGAAACACAGAGCAAGCCATGGCTCTGAAAAGAGGCTCTCCATTTTCAGGTGGCAACAAGGCAACCCTCTGAGCAAACCTCCAGTCTTCTCCCCCACCCAGGAAGATATGCATATGAAACAATGGCAGTTCCACCAGGTAAAACATCTGCATTTCTAAAGGCTATTCAGAGGCCACCTGGAGAATAGTCCTCCTGTCTCCAGTACCTCACCCAGCCCTTTTGTGTGATCCCATGTCTATGTGTGAATTCTTTGTTTCAATACTTGTCCTTTCTTGCTCCATCCCTCAGAATACTGAGATAAACCGCTCAAATGCTAATCAGGGACCCATCTCCCATCCTTTGTCTATATCTGGGAACCTATTCAACTGCCTTGGCAGAACCATCAATGGACATAAAATCCATTCAGCTAGCCTCAACTTCTTCTTTCTTTTTTTTTTTATAAATTTTTATTTGTTTTGAATAAAAGAATATACATATCCACAGTTTATCATCTTATTTACAGATCAGAGTCGGACATTTTCAGTTAGTAACCTTAACTGTAAGTAATATAACATTCACCGTTACTAATACTTAATATATCTTTTCTAGTTACATTTCTGTTTGGAGTTCTATCCATTTATATATCTTATCCCATCTCCTTTTGTGTACCCTCTCGTTTTTATTTTGCAACTTTAAACTTAGATCATCCATTCTGGCTAGATCTAACATTTTATTTACCAAGTCTGCTTTAATAGGTAGATTTTCCGATTTCCAGTTTTGTGCTATTAACAATCTGGCTGCTGTTATAATATAGCTAATTATATATGCATCCTGTTTATTGTACCCGTTTGGAATCATGTTTAGCAGGTATATTCCTGGTTTCAGTGCTACATTAATACCTAAACTTTCTTGAAGTACTTTTCTAACCATTTTCCAGAATCTTTGTACCATACTACAATCCCACCACATATGGTAAAACGTTCCTTTAAAACTTTTACATTTCCAGCATTTATCAGAATACCCCCTGTAACATTTAGCCAACTTAACAGGTGCCCAGTGCCATCTATGGAACATCTTATATACATTTTCTTTATACGTGACCGCTTTCATATACTTAACAGTTTTCCACATGGCCGTCCACTGCTCTTTCTCAATTTCCCCTATATCTTTCACCCAGGTGTTCATTACATTTTTAACTTCTTCATCCTTCATAAATTCCCTTAGATGTAAGTTATATAATTTTTGAATCAATTTATCGTTTGAGGACAGCCATATTTTATCCAATTCATTATTTTGGTCCTCAAAGCCTCTTGTCGCGTCTTTCTTAAATCTATCTCTTAGTGTTATTTGCTCCCACCATGATAGGTTATTTTCCTTTCTAAGTTTTTCTTCTGTTTTTAACTCATTTCTTTTATTTAATATACCATATGTAAGCGTGCCACCCCATGCTGAGATCGTGTCCCTCTATTGCTAAAAGTCTTGTATTTTAGAGATTTACCCAATCCTTTATCCATACTAGGGCGGCCGCTTGATAATATATATACCAGTTGGAAACACTCATTCCTTTTCTTTCTTTACTGTCTTGAAGCACCTTCCATTTTATTCTGGCTTTCTTATGCTGCCATATAAATTGTCTAGTGGCCTTATTGAGATCCTCAAAAAAGTTTTGTTTTTTTAGCACAGGTATATTTTGTGCCAGATATAAAAATCTAGGTAACACATTCATCTTAACCAACGCAACCCTACCCATAAAGGACAGCGGAATGGCATTCCACTTTTGCAAATCCAGTCTAATATCTTTTAGGAGCTTCGTATAATTCCCTTCAGTTAATGAGTTATTTTTATTTGTCATGTGTATTCCCAGATATTTGACTTTTTTTAACTATTTCCATCTTGGTACGCTCTAGAATACACTCTATCGTAATCGGAGTAACGTTCTTAACCAGTATTTTAGATTTTTTATAGTTAATTTTTAATCCCGCAACCTGTCCGTAATGGTGTATAGTTCTCATCAGATCTTCTATCGAATCTTTTGGGTTTTCTATTATGAATGCCAGGTCATCTGCCAATGCCTGTAACTTAAATTCTTCTCCTTTCACTTTCAAACCTTTTATTAGCTTGTTGTTTCTTATGTCATCATTAAGTGATTCTATTGCATATACAAAAAGAAGCGGTGATAACCTTTTATTAGCTTGTTGTTTCTTATGTCTTCGTTAAGTGATTCTATTGCATATACAAAGAGAAGCGGCGATAACGGACAACCTTGTCTAGTTCCTTTTTGAATCTCTATGGTTTCCGTCAAGTCTCCGTTTATTATTATTTTTGCATATTGTTTCTTATATATCGCTCTTATTGTATTATGGAATTCTTGTCCTGGATCTGCTGCTTGTAATTTTTGTAATAGAAAGTCCCATGACAGGTTGTCGAATGCTTTTTCTGCATCTAGAAACATTAACATTAACTCCTTCTCCGGATGCTCTTCGTAATATTCTAGTACATCTATTATAATCCTTATGTTATTTCTCATTTGCCTTTTGGGTAGGAATCCAGTTTGGTCTTGATGTATCATATTTATCAAAACTTTTTTTAATCTGCCTG
>NW_015173709.1:497227-506040 GCF_001447785.1 Gekko japonicus | reverse complement strand
GTCCTAGGTAAAATTTCACATTCCGTCACTTCCCTGATCATGTTTGTAGACATCCAAATCATATCTATTCTAGACCACGAGTCGTGACGAGGCGAGTAGAATGTGAAGTCCGACTTATTTATGTTTCTTACTCTCCAGACATCCATTAGATTGTACTCTTCTATTATCTGCATAAAATTATTTGCCAAAGTTCCTCCCTTCCTATGATCTCTCCTGGAGTTTTTCCTATCTATACCTGTGTCAGTTACTGCATTGAAGTCTCCCACTATGCATATATCCTCAACATCTGTTAATTTTAAAACTTTTTGCATTTCGTAAAAGAAATCTTCCTGTTTTTGATTGGGTGCATATATATTCAGAATTAGCAGTTTTTTCCCTTTTCTTATGATTGTAATAGCCACTATCCTTCCATCTTCTGAGCTGAATATAAGTTCTGGATTCAATTTCTCATTTGCATATATTATAACCCCTTTTTTTTACATCTGCTGAGGATATAAAGGTTTCTCCTAGTTTTTTGCATTCTAAATATTTTACCTCATCTTTCTTAATATGTGTCTCCTGTAAGCAGATTATTTCCGCCTTTATTTTTTTTAGTTGGTGAAATGTTTTCCTTCTCTTTTGTGCACTGTTCAGACCATTTATGTTTATGGATAGTATACTACATGTTTTGGGATTTGTCATGTTTCCAGCTAGTATTTCTTTCCTTTTGTTCTGTACTTGAACCTAGTTTGCATGTGGTATGTAGGTTTATTTGCTTTATATTTGCCTTTTGTTGTTGTTCTTTTCCCTTTTCCTTGTTCCTTTTCTACTGTACTCTTTTGGTTTTCTTCTTCTTCCACTACTTCTTCCTCTTCTTCTTCCTCTTCTGTTTCTACCTGCCTCTCTACCTTATCTTCCTCTTCCTCTTGTGAGTCTTCCGTTCGAAAACCTAGGTCTTCACCGTAGTACTTTAAATATTGAATCTAATCTATGTCTTTGCCCCTTGTGCGTGAAGAGCACCCCTTCCGGTATTAACCATCTAAAGACGATTCTATTCTCTTTCAACAAGTTGGTCAAGATGTTGTATGGTGCCCTTCTCTCTCGTACACGCCATGGGATGTCTTTTAGGAAGGTTATTTCTTCTCCTTGTATTGTCATTCGGCTTTCATTGGCAGCTTTCATTATTTTTTCCTTAAGATCTTTTCTATAAAATTTGATATGTACCTCTCTTGGTTTCTTTGTTTTTTTTTCATATGCTGAGTTCCTTCTAAAAATTGCCTCAATTCCTTCTTCTAATTCTTCTTTAGTTGCCACCTTAAGTTATTCCGAAATGCTGGTGGTTTGCACTTCTTTTAAGTCTCTATCAATTGTTTCCGCTATATTCTGGCATCTTATGACTAGGGATGCTTTCTCCATTTCTAAATTTATCACAGTATCCACTAGTCTCTCACATTTACTTTTAATATCCTGTGCATCAAGGTCCATCTCTCTTACTTTTTCTCTTATTTTCCCCTGTCTAGTAGCCAGATTTATGATTTCTTTCCTGTTTACATGTATTTCTTGTCTATTGGTTTGTATTTGCAGTTTCAATTCATCTGTTTCATTTTTAATTTGAGTTGCTAGGTTGTCTATTTTGGTGCTAACCGGCTCAATTTCCCTTTTTATTAAAGCAGGTAGATTATCTTGAAATGCACTTTTCATGGCGTGGGCTACTGCCTGCGCCACTGCTTTATTTACACTTTCTTCTATATTTTTGTTAATTTCGTTCATCGTCGCTTGCGGTATTGCCATATTGGTTAATTTCAGTTGGGTACTTCCCCCCCCCTAGTCCAGGTGATGGAATTGAAGATTTCCTATTAGCACTTCCTCCTGAAGCCATAAACTTGTGTGTATTGACGTTTGAAATTTTGTTGTATTATCCTCTCTAATTATACCTCTAGTTACCCCTTTTTAAGTGTTTTGTGGGCTATAATTTTATTTTACTAATGCTCTCTCTCTTTGTTCTCTCCTCTTTCAACTATTTCCGGCACTTTGGCTATTAATCTCTCTTTTTCTTTAAATGTTCTTCTTATGTTTCTTTAAACTCTCTGTTTCTTTAAATACTTTAAATGTTTTCCCCTTATTACTTAGTCCATTGACAATCCCTTGTTGATCCCTTGTTGATTTAGTCCGTTAATATTCTCTCTATCTCTATCTCTTTATATCTCTTTAGGTCTCTTTAAATGTCCCTTTAAATGTCCCTTTAAATGTTTTTTCTAGCCCGTCTCTTATTCCGTTCCGTTTCGGCTCTTCTCGCCCCTCCTTTCTCTCTCCGTCGCTTAGTTATGACGTCACTCCTCAGCTTCTCCGCTCCTCTACTCCCCCGCCCTTCCTGCTCGCGTCCCGTCGCTCCGACGCCCATCTGCCTGGTCTCCGATGCCTCACGCTGCTCCGCTCCGCTCCGGACCGCCTCCCCGCCGCATCCAGCTGCAACCAGTTCTGCAATCCGTGTCACCTTAAAGCCCCACCGTCCACCTGCAAGAAAAGCGGTAACAGGAAAAAAGATTTTGTAGTTTCCAACTTTTCACCTCACTCCTCTTCCTTATTTCAGCCTTATTTTTAGCCTCCTCTCCTCGGATATCCCCTCCTCTGCCTGTTATTGTACTAGCCGCTCTTTTAGGTCGGTTGTGCCTTTTATCTTTCTCAGCTTGTAGTTTATTAGCTTTTTTTTTGTTCTTTTTACAGCATAGTCAGCACAAGCATACTAGCCCAGTATTTTCCCCACTAGACTGTTGTTATAAGATACTGTAAGGTACTTAGCTTCGGTTAAACGCTTGCTTCCATCTGGTGACTCTGTGCCTCCTCCTCGGTTCAATTGCCCTCGATGTCTCCGCCGTCGCTCCTTCTTGGTATATAACTCCTTTGCTGTAGGACAGCTGGGGTTCGTCGGGGGTCGCCACTACAACGAAAATTAGGAAAGGAATCTACAAACTATGGGAGAAAGTAAAGAAAAACCACTAAAAACCCAAGAAATGGTGGTCATACATAATGCTTATAAAATTAGCTTTTAGCTTAAAGTTCGATTAAAATTCATTGGATGTGGTCAACACATATAATCTTCATACATATTAGAGATAAAAACACCAACATATCTGATGTCTTAAAAAGCAATATAAGAAATGATTAACAACTTGTTTTTGGGGCTGCTGCCCCAAGTTTAGAATCTGAGTCCTCATCAGAAGATGTCACTGCTCCTTCTTCTTCACTTCCCTTGATGCTGTTGCCTTCCTCCTCTTTTTCTTCTCCTGCTGGATGATTATGATGCTGTAGAAACTCATGTGCCTTTTCAACAAAGTCAATTATTTCCTTTTTACCTTTGAATGTGAAGATTATGCATTTGGGCACGATCCATCTGTAGGGGATGTTGTTTTTCTGTAAAAAATAAAGCCAAGTCTCCAAATTTCTTTCTTTTCTTTCCTATTTCAAACGGAATTTCCTTCAAAATTTTTATTTCTTTGTCCTTGATTTGCAAGTTAATTCCACTTGTCGCTTTGAGTATTTGATCTCACACTTGTCATCTGGAGAACCTCACCATCACTTCCCCGGGCAGATTATTCTTTCTTGTAAATTCATAATATGACCTAAAGATCATGTCTATTTTGCTTTGTAAAATATCCACTTTAATATCTGCCACAGGGCCTAAAGAGTCACACATAATCTGTTTCAAATTTTCTCCTGTCTCTTCGGGGATCCCTTGAAATCTAAGGGGTATAGCTTGCCCTTTCCATTTGCAGCTGTAACAAATGAGACTCATCAGCTGATCTTTTTTTCTCCATCACCTGCATTTGTTTTTTAATCTTCTTGGTGTTGGGATCCACCTCTTTAAGCTCTTGCTGCGTTTGCTCTGTTTTTTTGGCCATCTCAGTCAGCTGCAGTTGTTGAGTGTCAAATTTTTGGTTCAATGACATGACTTGTTCCAGCAGAGGGTGCAGCGCCTCATTCAGCATCTTTTGAAGATCTGTAACTGTGTCCTGTCTAGGGGACAGAACTCGCTGGGCTGGCACTTCCGGCAAGAGGCTTCAGTTTTGGAAGCTTATCTTTCTCCTCTCTCCTTGGAGGCGCCATGTTGGAGATGGTTTACTTTTTGCAAAAGTTACCAAAGTCCTCAAAGTCCTTAAAAAGCCTGGTAAGTTCTTATAAGCTTTTTATTTCTGTCCACTTTTTTTAGATAGCCCGCTCCCCCCTTTCTCTGCTGCAAAGTGTTTGCTTTTTTTTTCTTGTCAAGGGGGAGTTCCCTACCCTCCTGCTTCAAAAGGGGAGAGCTTTCCGCTAGTTTTCTGGTGTTTTTGCTTAAACTTGACTCACATTTCATTGATGATATCGCTTTAAAATAAATTTCGCTCAGCCACCAAATGCCTGATCCTGTGCACATCTCTAGTTCCTCACAGGGAAGCTCCATGGTGGGACCTTCGGGGCATGGAACAGCCCCCTTTCGCCAGCCAGTCGCCAGAGGAAGGACACTCCTAGTGCCCCATGGCTGGGAGCCCTTGCGAAGGGTAGGTGCAGATGATCGCACCCCCTCCCACCCACAGGCTGTGGCGTGCATCTCCTGGAGCTCCAGTAGAATGCGGCCACCATGGCAAGTGCCAAAACAGGAAGTCTCCGGGCATCCCGCAGATTCTTGAATACTCTTGCGGACAACTTCATCTCTCAAAAGGTGGAGGTGGAAACCAGAGGATCCGCTATCCCAGATTTAATCCTGACTAACAGGGAAGAACTGGTTGATGAAGTGAATGTTGTGGGATCCTTGGGGAATAGTGACCATGTCATCTTGTAATTTGAGATAGAGAAGAATGTGAAACCAGGACATAGTAGGACTTGTATCCTGGACTTCAGGAAAGGTGATTTCAAAAAACTCAGAGAAATATTAGGTAGGATCCCATGGCTGGAAATGCTGAGGGGGAAATCTGCACAGGAAGGATGGGAGATGCTGAAAAATGAAGTGCTTAAGGCACAATCACAAACTGTCCTGGTGAGAAAGAAAGGTGGGAGACGGGTAATGAAGCCGAGGTGGCTGAACAAGGAACTCTCTGAAGAGCTGAGACTAAAAAGGGAAATGTACAAGAAATGGAAGGAGGGACAAATTACTGAGGGTCAGTAGAAGCAGGCTCGAATCTGTAGGGATGGTGTCAGAAAGGCTAAAGCGCAGATGGAGCTGAGGCTTGCAAGGGATGCTAAAAATAACAAGAAAGGTTTTTGTGCCTATGTTCGGAGCAAAAAGAAGAACAGGGATGGGGTAAGCTCATTGCTAGGGGAATGACAGAGTTGCTAAAATGGTTGACTCTCGCAATGCTGTGGACATAGTGTATCTAGATTTCAGTAAAGCATTTGAAAAGTTTCTCATGATATCTTTGAGGATAAACTGGTTAAGTGTGGGCTGGATGGTGCAACCATTGGATGGATTCATGGTTGGTTGAAAAATTGTACCCAACAAGTGCTCGTAAATGACTCTGCATCTACATGGAGGGAAGTCTCAAGTGGAGTGCCACAGGGCTTGGTCCTGGGCCCATTGTTGTTCAATGTTTTTATAAATGACCTGGAGGAAGACGTAGAGGTGATGCTTATCAGATTTGCAGATGACACAAAACTGGGTAGGATTGCTAATTCTGAAGAAGACAGAGTCAGGATTCAAAATGATCTAGATAGGCTAGAACAGTGGGCTGAGACAAATAAAATGAATTTCATTAGAGATAAGTGCAAAGTCTTACACTTAGGTAAAAAAATCAAAGACACAGATATAGAATGGGAGGGACTTGGCTTGACTGGAGCACATGTGAAAGTGATCTAGGTGTTCTGGTTGATCACAAGCTAAACATGAGCCTGCAGTACGATGTGACTGTAAAGAAAGCTAATGCAATCTTAGGATGCATTAACAGAAGCATTGTGTCCAGATCACGGGAGGTGGTAGTTGCTCTCTATTCTGCTATGGTCAGGCCTCACCTGGAGTACTGTGTCCAGTTTTGGGCACCACATTTTAGGAAGGATGTTGACAAGCTCGAGTGTGTCCAGAAGAGGACAACCAGAATGGTGAGAGGGTTGGAATCCAAGTCTTATGAGGAAAGGCTGAAAGAGTTGGGTATGTTTAGCCTGGGAAAAAGAAGGCTTAGAGGGGACATGATTGCACTCTTCAAGTATCTGAATGGCTGTCATGTAGAATATGGAGCAGATCTATTCTCTCTTGCTCCGGATTGCAAGACAAGCTCTAATGGGTGGAAATTAAAAGGCAGAAACTTCCTAACTGTAAGAGTGGTTGAACAGTGGAACAGTCTGCCTCGCGAGGTGGTGGATGCTCCTTCGCTGGATGTTTTCAAGTGGAGGCTGGACAACCATCTTTCGGGTATGTTGTAGGTATGTAGGGCTATCTTTCAGTATACTCCTGCGGAGTGCAGGGGGTTGGACTAGATGACCTGCAAGGTCCCTTCCAACTCTAACATTCTATGATTCTATGAAGCATAAATAAAACCCTCTCTTATAAAACCATGCGATAGAGAAAGTTACGAAACATTGCTGGATGAGAATAACAAGCTAAAATCAGAAGAAATTCTATTAAAATTATATAAAATAGAATTAACTTGGTGGAAAGTAATGCAACTCTGATCTAGATATGCTAGAGATGTTGTAGTAGGATTTCAAGTAATAAAAACACAATTAGATTATATCTGGCTGTCAACAAGTGACAAAATGATTCAGAAACTATATAGATTTTTATTAGAAGAGTATTTACAAGATGAACAGGTTAGCTCGTTGATGATAGCATGGATAAAAGATATAGGACATACGATAGATATAGACCAATGGGCAAATACATGGAAATCAGATTTTTAAAATCTGTTATTATATATATTTTAGATCCCCTGACAATGCCACACACCTCTTCCCCCACTGTCCTGTCATTTTTTTTCTTTTCCGCTTTGCCCCGTGAGGGCCCGCTGCAGTGGTCTATGCTAGAATAAGGGCTTTTTAGTGCTGAAGGCCCCACAAGGGCCAGTTTATGTTTGCTGCAGCAGACTAACAGGGCTAGTCCACTGGAACAAAAACGTCAATCAGGCCTGGCTCCTCACCATGGCGGGGCTGGCAAAGAGATCTCTGCAAAAAACAGAAAAAATGGCTATGCTTCCTAGGGGGAAATTAAGATTGACATTTTATGCTAGAGATCAAAGGCCACACCATTTCATTTGCTGGCTTCCTTTTCTACAGATGCCTTTGCCTCCTTCAGTCCCTCCCATGTCCCTCCCTCCCTCCCTCTCTCCCCCCTGGGCCAGGACTACCTTCCCTTCCATGGCTCCTCTGCTGCCTCTGCTTGTTTTCCTTCTCTCTTCATTTCTTCCTCTGATCTCCACTGTGACGTCAGAGCTGCTTAGGCAATAGCTGCAAACCTCACCTCCCTCCGCTTGACTTCTCAGTGACATCCTGCCTGCTAATCCAGTTGCCACTGTCCTGTCCGGTGCGAGCTGCGGCTGAGCCACCCCCTCTAGGAGTGAGCCAACATACGACCACTGAAGAAAGCTTAAATCATCGTTATTTAACTTCACATGCATTCAGAAGATCATTTACTCACAATCAAGCTGATAGCTGGGTGGAGAAGTTACATCTTTGTGATCTAGGTCAATTCTATTGGCTGTGGTGAGAAAGAGATGAGTTTCCGCTTCTCCGTGTGGTAAGGATAGACAAAGAAGCAGGGAAAAACAATAAATTCCTATCTTTGCGCCTCTGAGCTCAGGAAATTACTCTTAATGAGCCAGTCAGAGGGATGCTTTTGGGACACTTAACTGAGGACTACAATTCCCAGGGGCAACTGCTCTTAAAGATACACAGCAGTTTTACTAAACTACTATTACCTACAGTTAACACTTACCGGGGGCAGCACACTCCCCGCCTGGAATCCTATGGGATCCACTACCCACACGCATTGCTAATGAAGCCTTATAACTACAGCTATGCATAATTGGCATGCTACACTGCTAACTATGTTCTAGACAGAAAATTAAGGCATGCAAAACTTGAGTCTTCAGTCTTTGAGTTCTGCTTTGGTGCAGAGCAGGACCACATCAGTGACTGGCCTGGTGAAAGTCTTAGTCGGCCAGGGATGGTCCTGTGGGCCATCACATGTGATGACACGGACTTCAATATTGTGGACCAGTCCATCCTTGCCAGGCAAGGTCCAATCTACAAGTCCTATGGGCCACGTTGCAGGGTGCATCTTTCTCCCTCAGCAGCACGACATCTCCTTCTTGCAGGTTAGGCTTGACCTTTTCCCACTTGCGTCAGCTCTGTAAAGTTGGAAGATACTCTTGCTTCCAACACTTCCAGAAGGTGTTCGCCAGGAGTTGAACTTGCCTCCATTGTTGTTTGAACATGTCTTTGGCCACAAAGGTCACTTGAGGTGCTGGCCATTCACCTGCCTTTTGTGTCAGCAAGGTTGCCAGTGTCAGGATCTGAAGACACTGGAACCAGAGGTCTGGCATTGATGATGGCAGACTTACACTAGGAGAGTAGACAACGTCTCATGTATGAGGGGTTTCTGCCAGCATGGAATCTAGAATTCTGCGTGCGATGCCTATCATGCACTCCCATGCTCCTCCCATGTGTGAGACATGGGGAGGATTGAATATTCATGCACAATTCTGGGCACTCAGATAATCACTGAGTGGGATCAAGGTCAGTGCTTCTGTTTATTCCCAGCTCCCTGCATGCTCCTACGAAGTTTGTGCCACAGTCTGACCTGAGTAGCTTGACAGGACAGGCAAGAAATCTCCTAAGAGCGTTTATTATTATTATTATTATTATTATTATTA
>NW_015173709.1:489455-496803 GCF_001447785.1 Gekko japonicus | reverse complement strand
CATATTCCAGTTGGGACAAGCTAGCAATATATGGTCCATCGTCTCCACCCTACCTTGATTACAATCGCATGTCCGTTCGGAGAACGGGATGCCATGAAAGCGGCCAGAAACTATGTTCGACGGGAACGTATTCAGCCTAGCCAATGTGAAGGCTCTCCGGAGTGCTGGGCTTTTGAGAGAGTAATAGTAAGTAGGGATCACAGCCGGCGGTGGAAGGCCAAGGGATAGGCCCGAGCAGGTTCGCCGAGCTTTGGAGAGTGTACTGCCAAAGTCCAGTTCCCTTAATTTTGTTTTTATGAGTTTAAAGACCTCGTTTTGCTATAAGGAGGTAATACCAATGTTCAAGGATTCTAATTTGGATTCAATTAACTTAGTTCTATTGCTTGTATAGGTGTCTCTCTGAATCAAATGAGTGAAACCTGGTCCACTAGGGACAGCCCCTCGACTTTCTTTATTGATAAACAGTTTAAATGCTAACTGCCAAGCTCTTCTCTCAATTGATGGCTGCGCAAATTCTACCCTAAGGGCCGTACCTGCCATGCATCTCGGCACTGCCGCGATGTCTCTAAAGAACATGTGGAGAGGGGAGTCTAATTTTTCTGAAACACCTTCTATCCACACTCCACAGCCATATAGGAGTTGCGAGACAACTTTAGCGTTAAAGATCCCAATAGCTGCCGGAATGTGTTTGGCCCCTTTTGAGCAGAAGAATTTTTTGACTACTCTAGATGTCAGGCTTGCGGCCATCAATGCCGCCTTAACGTGTGGGGTCCAAGATAAATTATAGGAAAAGGTGATTCCAAGGTATCTGTAGGAGGAGACTTTTTCGAGTTCCCCCCCCTTCACTTTTAGAGATTTGGCACCAGTGTAGAGGGATCGTGAAAACCTCAGGACCTTAGATTTAGAATAGTTCACTACTAGTTCCTCTTTGTTGCAATAAGTAACATACGCATTAATCAGAGATTTTAAGCCTACCTCTGTTCTAGAAATGAGAAGAGCATCGTCCGCATACAACAGAATTGAGATAGGAAGGTTAGCCAAAATAGGAGGATGTCTAGCTTGAGATTTAACAAAAGGGATCATGTCATTAATAAACAGATTGAAAAGGGAGGGGGCAAGTAGGCAACCTTGTTTGACCCCTTTGCCCGTTTGGAAGCTTGAAGTAAGTTGTCCATACGAGTTATAACGTACTTGGGCCGAGGTTTCGGTATAAAGATTAATTATCAAGGCTAGGAGTCTTTTATCCACAGTGGATAAGAGCGTTTATGAAGCTGGAGGTATCCATGGACTCAATTACCTCTATGTGGACAGCTCTGATACTCAAGCATGTGAAGAGCATGGCCCAACGCTTACTGTTCACCTGCCCTCCTCCTGTTTTGCGTGTCACCACACTCCAGGTTCCAAACACATCGAGGCCTATGTAGGTAAAGGGGAGCTCTGTACTGAGACAGTCTGGTGGTAGATCAGCCATCTTCTGCTGCTGATAGAGCCCCTTGCGCTTACGACATTGTATACATCTCTGAAATACTGCAGCAATGCATCTCTTCAATCCGACAATCCACAGGCCTGCTGCCCTGATGGCTCTTTCTGTGAGATGCCGTCCTTGGTGATGGACCTTTCATGTTAGTGTCACACCAGCAGGAGGGTGATATGCTGCTGAGCTGGGAGGATGACTGGATTCATCATCACAGCCATATTCAAGCATCCCCCTACTCAGAGTAGTCCATCGTCATCAAGGAAGGGGCTCAACCTGAAGAGGGGGCTGGTCTTTGGTATTGTTCTCTCCTTTTTGAGAATAAGACTCACATTGCACACTGCGTAGGAATAGCTTCTCTGCCTAACGTTGCTCATCTAGCCGGGTCAGCTCAGTTTTCCGGTGATACAAATAGTGGATGATACGTGCTATTCCTAGGACAAGTGGTGTCCAACGGGAGAAGTGCTCGAAGCATTGTACCTCTATCAGGTGGTGTCTTGTCTCAAACTTCGTTGCCATGCAAACAATTTGAGGCCATACCTCAGCGTCCTCATCTGGGTCTAGGAGCTCATGGTGCTCCACCTTATGTTGCAAAGGTCTGTCAGGATGGAGAAGGAGTTCAGGGCCTTTCAGCCAGGTTGACTCAGCTAGCTGAGATGCCAGGATAGAATGCGTTGCATGGTCTGCAGGATTTTGGTCCATGGGAACATATCTCCACTGCTCAGGATGCAAAGACTGCCTGATGCGTTCCATTCTGTTGCTCACATACACGTAGAATCACCGGCTCTGATTGTGTATGTAACCTAGCTCCACTTTGCTGTCTGTGTAAAAGGTGTGGCTTCGAACTGGACATCCATTTCTCTATGTATCATGTCTGCCAGCTCCACAGCTAACACAGCACCGCACAGTTCTAACCTCAGAATAGTGTGTCCTTGTTGTGGTGCTAGCTTAGTCTTTCCCATGACAAAGCCCACGTGGACACAACTCTCCCCGCTGGTGACCCTGAGGTATGCTACTGCTGCTATCGCCTTGGTTGATGCATCAGACAAGACATGCAGTTCTCTTCGGGAGGCGGCAGCTGGTGAGATTGGAACATAAATATGGGATAGATGTATGCCTTGTAGACTGCCAAGGGAGTCTCTCCATGCTTCCCAGTCTTGTCTCTGGTCAAGGGGAAGAAGTTCGTCCCAATCTTTGGTTCCCTGAGAGAGTGTGCATAATAGATGCTTCCCTTGGATTGCCACTGGAGCTGCAAACCCCAAAGGATCGAACAGACTGTTCACCATTGACAAAATACCTCATTTGGTAAACTGCTTTTCTGAAGCTGGCGCTCGAAAAGTGAAGGCGTCCCTCTTTAGATCCCAACTTAGACCAATGCTGTGTTGGATGAGGGGGATGTCGGGAGTGTCGTCGCCCAGGTATAGGTCCCTCAGACCTTTGGCATAATCTTCTGGGTCAAATGCTGCCAATACTTGCTTACTGTTGGATGCAATTTTATGCAGCTTAAGGTTTGCTGCAGCCAGCATCTTCTGCATTCTTTTTAACAAGTCTATGGATTCCTCTGGAGTGGGTACAGACTTCAGCTCATCGTCAACATAGAAGTCTAATTCCACAAATCATCTAGCGTCCAGGCCATACTTCTCGTGCAGTTTGGTGCAACCCATAGTTGGCGATCGCGGGAGATGGGCCATTTCCAAAGACATGCACCCTCATGCGATATTCGGTGACTTGCTGGCTATGTTGTTTGTCACTGAACCACAAGAATCACAAGTAGTTGCATTGGTCTTCTCTGACGATGAAGGAGTAAAATGTCTGCTGGATGTCTGCCATGACAGCTATGGCTTCCTTCCTGAAGCGGATGAGCACACCAAGTAGGCTGTTAGTCAAGTCTGGTCCTGTGAGGAGGACCCTATTCAGTGAAAGACCTTGGAACTGTGAGCTGGTGTCGAAGACCACTCGGATCTGACCTGGCTTCTGTGGATGGTATACTCCAAAGAATGGGAGATACCAACATTTCTCACCTTCTTTCAGAGGGGGTGCGAGTTCTGCATGCTTGTTCTGAAGCATTTTGTCCATGAATTCCACAAAATGTGCCTTCATCTCAGGCTTCCTTTCTAGAGTCCTGCGCAAGGTGCTGAGTCGAGACAGGGCCTGTTTGTGGTTGTTGGGTAAACGCTACCTACGCACACGGAAAGGAAGTGGAGCCACCCAACTTCCAGATTCCTCTTGCCTGAATCCCTTGTCCATCAGCTGCAGGAACTGTTTGTCCTCTATAGACGGAGCAGATTCATTGTCATCCTTTGTTGTCTGGAACATGGTAGCTCACAAAACAGAGTCCCTTTCAAACAGCGTGAAGTGTTCTGGACATGGCTTCAGGTGGGAGGGTTGTCCATTGTCTAGGATGCTTGTGGCGAAGATGCTCATCTGAATTGGCATCTGCAGGCCATCTATACACATGTTCCCCGTGATGACCCATCCCAGATCTAGTCTCTGGGCATGTGGTGTGCCAGGAGGTCCTCTGAGCAGATCATGACCGGCTAGTAGGTCAGGAATGTCTGTTCCCAACAGGAGCAGGATTTCTGCATCAGGATCCAGGGCAGGAAGCTGACTTGCAATAGGTGCTAAATGGGGATGGTGGAGTGTGACATCTGGTGTGGGGATCTGGTCACGGCCAACTGGTAGAGCATTGCATTCCAACAATAATGGCAGGGGGAACTGGGCTTCACCGTCGAGTGATTCAATCTGGAACCGGATGGCTATCCTTCCCGCCATGCGCTGGACACCAGCACACGTCTTCAGAGTATATTGAACTTCCTCACCCTGTAGATCGAAGAGCTTGATGAATGCTGGACTAACTAAGGACTGACTGCTTTGTCCGTCTAAGATGACATAGGTCTTTGTGGCCTTCTCTGGATGATCTGCAGGGAAAACTTTGGCAAGACCTATCTGATGGCAGGACCTTTGACTCTTCGTGGCACCGCAAACCTGAGTGCAATGGGCACCAATGGGCTGAGTGTGAGTACTCAATGCTTCTGCAGAGGTTGTCGTGGTAGAGGAGCTAGGCATGGGTTGCTGTGGTGGATTGGAGTCCAGATGCAGGGCACCAGGGTGCTTGTTGCTATCACATACATGACACTTGATAACAGCTTTACAGTCCTTAGCTATGTGGTCCTTGGACTCGCAGCACTTGAAGCATAACTGATACTCCTTGATCAAAGCCTTCTGCTCCTCCAATGGTTTAGTGCATTTGTTCAGTGGATGCGGCTTCTTGTGAAACAGACAAAATGGCTCTGTCATCTCTGTAGGCTATGATGCCTTCCACTCCAAAGCTGTTTGGTTTCCCCTGGATAGGAGATAGTTCTGTCTTCCTTGCAGACACCACTGTTTTGACTCTGGTGTCCCGAAGAGGTGTTTTCTCAATGCGAGAGTCTAAGCGGTTTGGAGACCACACTGGGCATCGTTACGGACCTTCGCAGACTCTGCGACAAAACATACGAGGTATGAGAAGGGAGGGTACCTGCCCTGACAGGCACCCTTGTAACTGGCCACTGCTTTGCTCCACTTGTCCTGCAGCGCAGGGGGCAATTTCTCCTTGATCTCCAAATGCACCATGCATTGGTCGAGACTTGTGAGTCCTGGTAATGCTGGGTTCTCTTTTGCCCCTGTAGGTTTTCAAGGAGATCGGCCAAGGTCCATAGCTTCTCAGGGTTCTTGGCCATTATTGTGGGAAATTTCTTCAATTTTCCCATGAGTGCAGTCTCAAAAGCTGTCAGTGATCCATAGTGGTCATCGAGTCTCGGCCAAACTCGTTTCAAGGCCGTGCCTCGATCTGCCACATTCGCTGAGTGGAGATCTCTTGCTTGTTCTGTGGACTCTGGACCCAGCCACTCCGCCAAGAGTGTGAGTTGTTCATCCGCACGTAGGTTCATGTAGCGTCACATCCTGGCGACAATGGTGCAACGCGTATCGCTGTCCCCCGCGGCAGGGATCCTGTGAAGACGTGCGGATCCCCTGCTGCGGCTTGGCAGCCCTAGGCTGGAGAAAGGGCTGGAGAGACATGCATGCAGCAGAGGAGCAGCATGTGTTTGCTTTTCCAGTGGCTGGAGAGACATGCATGCAGGCACTGGAGAGATGAGTCGCTTACTTGTAACGATTCAACTTGTTAGTTTGCTGCTGAGAGCAAATGGATGGGTAATAAAGAGAGTTGTCCTTGCAACCTTTATCATGCACATTAGAAACAGCTTTGATGCTTTTTTTCCTTTAAGGGCTGGGGACCGGAGGGGAAAATTCATCACCTCTCTTTTTCTCACTGGGGGCGGGGAGCTTCATCCCTCTTTCTAACTGTCCTGTCCGGCGCGAGCTGCGGCTGAGACAGCGCTTTCTAGGTGTGAGCCAATGCACAACCACTGAAGAAAGCTTAAATCATCTTTATTTAACTTCACCATTCAGAAGATCATTTACTCACAATTAAGCTGATAGCTGGGTGGAGAAGTTACATCTTTGTGATCTAGGTCAATTCTATTGGCTGTGGTGAGAAAGAGATGGGTTTCCCCTTCTCCTTGCAGTAAGGATAGACAAAGAAACGGAAAAGAACAATACATTCCTATCTTTGCACCTCTGAGCTCAGGAAATTACTCTTAATGAGCCAGTCAGAGGGAAGCTTTTGGGACACCTAACTGAGGACTACAATTCCCAGGGGCAACTGTTCTTAAAGATACACAACAGTTTTACTAAACTACTATTACCTACAGTTAATGCTTACTGGGGGCAGCACAGCCACTATACATTGCAATACAACACATATATTGTGCAGGCTGGAGTCCTAAATATATCTACTCAGAATATTCACTGAGAAGTTGGAGATGCCAAGAAAGAAAAAAAAGGACAAAGGTTTAGGTTGGCATATTATGTGTAACTCTGACATTATTTAAAAGTATCCAGTATTGTTAATTCGAAAATCAGCATGTCCTCAGTGAATGATGCTTTATACACCCACTAAGGAGGGAGGCCTACTCTAGTATGCAGCTAGTTGACCTACCGAATGGCACAGATGGGTTGTTCACTAGGGTTGCCAAATACTTACCTCAATCTGGCAGGGGACACATGCTCCCCAGCCGGAACATTTCTCCTTGTAACGCACCATGCCGTCACCAGGAAATGACACTGGGCGACGCTCTGGCAATGGGACTGAAAACTCGATGGTACCATCGAGTTTCTGGCCCCATTGCCAGAGCGTCACCCAGTGTCACTTCCTGGCGACGGCATGGTGCAGCACGCCTGTTGTCCCCGCAGGAATGATCCTGCGAAGAGGTCTTCGTCCCCCACCGAAACACGGTAAGTACTTGGTGTTGTGTCCACTGACCGCCACCGGAGGTCAGCGCACATACCTGAGCTTCAATCCTGGAAGACAATGGGGACTAGGATTCTAGTCCCTCCACAGGGGAACCAATGGGAGCCATGGCGGGGGATTCAAACCCACCAATGGTGACCAGGGGGGTGTCCCCAGGTGTGTATATAGTTGGCCTGCCGGCCGTTTGTCTGCATGTCTTGTTGTGTGCCTAATAAAGCGTGCTATGCACTTCGTCGTTGTCTGTCGTCCATCCATGCGGCTACCCACTACATAACAGTGGCGAAGAGGATGGGATGCAGCCGCATCTGAGCCGGGCCGTTGCGAGGGACCAGGAGAACGCGAAGCAGCCAATCCATCCAGCAGCGAGACCGCTTCTCCTGCATCCCCTCCGACGCACACGATGGCGACCGCTCCGGGGCTAGGGCTGCTTCTGCCCTTCGACACAGCCCGCCCGCAAGACTGGGCCTCCTGGGTCCAAGGCGCCAAATCCGCGCTAGATTTTTTCGACGTCACCGACGAAGGCA
>NW_015173709.1:489206-489307 GCF_001447785.1 Gekko japonicus | reverse complement strand
TGGCGATTGCACGTTCGAGCAGATCGTCAAGGCGGTGCAGGACCACTTCGCACCCAAACCCACTGAGCTGACCTGTAGAGTCACTTTCTACACCCGAAACC